>NW_006400305.1:310440-333272 GCF_000299155.1 Elephantulus edwardii
AAACCTATACTTGGACCAGGAGGCAGTCGTCAGAACAGAGCAAGGAAACACTGCATGGTTCAAAATTGTGAAAGGTGTACGCCAGTGATGTATCCTATCTCCATACCTTTTCAATCTTTATGCAGAACAGATTATCTGGGAGGCTGGGCTCTATGAGGAAAAATGTAGCATCAGAATTGGAGGAAGACTCATCAGCAATCTGCATTATGCTTGCTGAAACTGAGGAGGACCTGAAATGCTTGCTGTGGAAGTTCAGGGACTGCAGTCTTTAGTATGGACTGAGGCTCAATATCAAGAAAACAAAGATTCTCACCACTGGGCCAATTGGCAGCATTATGATGAATGGTGAAGAGATTGAGATTTTCAAGTTTTAGTTTCTTGGCATCAGCAGCCAGGAAATTAAGACATATTGTGATGAGAAAGTCTGCAGTTAGAGACTTCTCTAAAGTGCTGAAAAGCAATTATATCAGTCTGAAGACTAAGGTGCACCTGATACATGCCATGGTCTTTGCAATAACTTGCTATGCATCAGAGAGCTGGACAATGACCAGGGATGATAGAAGGAGAAGCCTTTGCACTGTGGTGTTGGAGAAGAGTATTGAATATACCGTGGACTGCTATGAAAATGAATAGGTTTGCCCTGGAGAGGGTGAAGCCAGGCTGCTCCTTGGAGGCAAGGATTGTGAAGCTTCGTATGACATACTTAGGACACGTTGCAAGGAGAGACCAGTCCTTGGAGAGGGAGGGATGTAATACTTGTGAAGGTGGAGGGACAGTGCAGTAGAGGAAGACCCTCGATGAGATGGATTGATTCAGTGACGGGGTAGTGGGGGTAAATGTGTCAGAGACAGTGATATCGGCACAGGATAGGGCAGGGTTTAGGGCTGTTGTACATAGGGTCACTAGGAATTGCAGGAGACTCAACAGTACATAACAAAAACAACAAATTTTTGAGAAAGAACCATACTGCCTTCCATAGTGGTTGCATCGTTTTATTCTCTAACAAACCGTGAATAAGGATTCCAGTTTCTCCACAACTTTTCCAGCATTTGTTATTTGTTGTTCTGTTGAATTTTGCTATTGTTCCTGGGTGTTTGATTTGCATCTCTCTTAGAACTAAGGATTTTGAATATTTCTTCATGTGTTTGTTCGCCATCTGAATGTTCTCTTTGGTGAAGTATCTGTTCATATCTTGTGCCCATTTCGCAATTGGGTTGTTTAACTTTATCTTGTTGTGGTGCTTGAGTATTGTATAAATTCTAGATATAAGTCTATTATCAGACATGTCATTACCAAATATTTTTCCAAGTCTTTGGTTTTTCTTTTTACCCTGTTGGAGTAGATTTTTTTATGTGCATAAGGATTTGATTCTTAGAAGGCCCCCTTCATCTTTATTATCCTCTCCTGGTTGTAGGGTTTTTAGGATGCTTGGAAGACTGTTCATGTTGTGGATCAGGGCTTCTAGAATTCTTCCAAGCTTTATACTGATGGTGTTTATAGTCATTGATTTTAGTCCTATGTCCTTGATTTACTTTGAGTTGGTTTTTATCTATCATGTGAGCTGTGAGTCTTGCTTGAGTTATTTGCAGATGATTTTCCAATTCTGCCAACACAGTTTGTTAAAAATGTTGCCGTTTCCCCACTTAACTGATTTCATCTCTTTGTAAAAAATCAGTTGACCATAGGTAGATGGGCTGATTTTTGGGTTCTCAATTCTATTCCATTGATCTATGTGTTTGTCATTGTACCAGTACGATGCTGTCGTGACCGCCACATCAGTGTAATAGAATTTGAAATCAGGGAGTAAGATGCCTCCTACCTTATTTCTCTTTTTCAGGAGTGTTTTGCTTATTCAGGGTTTCTTTCCATTCCAGATAAAACTGGAAATTGCCTTTTCCATCACACTGAAGAATGGAATTGGTATTTGTATTGGGATTGCGTGAACTTTGGTAGAATTTTCATTTTCACAATATTGAGTCTTCCTATCCAAGAGCGAGGTATAGTCTTCCATTTTTCCAGGAATTTTTTTTTCTCTTGTAGTAGTGCTTTGTAATGTTTTTGAATAGCTCATTTGTGTTTCTAGTTAGATTTACTCCCGAGTATTTAATCTTGTGATTAGCTATTTTGATGGGTACTGTTTTTCTTGGTTCCATTTCTGTATTAGTTTTGTCACTGTAGAGAAATCCAATTGATTTTTTACATTGATTTTGTATCCTACCACTTTACTAAATTGATCAACTATGTCCAGTAGTTTTCAAACTGAATCTTTAGGGTTTTCTAATTATACTATCATATCATCTGCATATAGAGAAAATTTTACCTCCTGTTTGCCAATTTGGATAACTCTTATTTCCTTCCCTTGTCTTATTGTTACCGCTAAGACTTCCAGCACAATATTGAATAGGAGATATGAGAGTTGGCATCCTTGCCTAGTTCCTGTTCTCAAATGGAATATTTTTAATATCTCTTCATTGAGAACAATGTTGGTTCTTGTGTTTGTGTATTTACTTTTTACTATGTTGAGAAAATTTCTTTCTGTTCATATTGTGTTGAGTGTTTTAATCAGGAAATGGTGTTGGATTTTGTCAAAGGCCTTTTCTCCATCAATTGATAGGATATTGTGGTTCTTGTTCTTTGCTTTCTTAATGTGATTAATTACAGTGATTGTATTTATAATGTTGAATCATCCTTCCATACCACGCGGTAATGATAAAATTTTTTTTATGTATCACTGAATTCTATTGGCCAGAATGTTATTCAGGATTTCTGCATCTATGTTCGTGAGAGATACTGGCCTATAGTTTTCTATTTTGGTGGTGTCTTTACCTGACCTTTGTATCAAGAATATGTTTGCTTCGTAGAATGTGTCTGGAAGAATGCCATCTTTTTCTATTTTCTGATATACCTCATGTAGGATTGGTGACAGTTCTTCTCTGAATGTTTGGGAAAAAATTCACTTGTAAAACCATCTGGTCCAGGGCTATTTTTTTTTTGGTTGGAAGTATTTTTATTACCTTTCCAATGTCTTCTTTTGTAATAGGTCTGTTCAGGTATTCAGTATTTGTCTGTGTCACTTAAGGTAGGCTGTTTCTAAGTTCTTGTCCATTTTATCTAAGTTTTCATATTTGTTTGAGTATAGTTTCTCATAATATTCCATTGTTAAACTTTTTTATTTCAACTGGTTCTGTGCAACATTGCCCTTTTCATCTCTTATTCCAATTTTTTGTGTCTTTTCTTACTTTTTCTTCATTAGTTTTGCTAGTGCTTTGTAGATTTTATTGACCTTTTCAAAGAATGAACTACTGGTTTTGTTGATAGTTTCAATTGTTTTTCTGTTTTCTATTTCATTTATTTCTACCTTAATTTTTATAATTTCCATTTTTTTTAGGGTGTTGAATTTCCTTGCTGTTCTTTTTCAACTTGTTTTACTTGTTGGGTTAAAGAGTCAAATATCATTTCCCCCCTCCGCCTTTTTTTGGCTTATTACTATAAATTGACCTCTGATTACTGTTTTGGCTCTTTCTCAGAGGTTTTGGTAAGTTGAATTTTCATTGCCTTTTTTTCAAGAAACTTTTTAATTTCATTTTTTGTTTTTTTCTATTATCCCCTCAAGTTCAAGAAAGGTGTTGTTCAGCTACCAAATGTATGATTTTTTTTTCATCCTTTCCCTTCTTGTTATTAATTTCTATTTTTGTAGCATTGTGGTCTGAGAAGATAGTGTATTATTTCTGTTTTTTAATTTACTGATACTTGTCCCGTGACCTAAAACATTTGATTCACGTTTGAGAAGATATACTGTGGTTTTTTTGGGTGCATGAACACACACACACACACACACACGCGCGCGCCTGTGTGTGTGTGTGTGTGTAAATTGAGTTGGTTTATTTTGTGGTTTAATTCTTCAGCATCTTTATTGATTTTCTTTCAGGCAGCTCAGTCTTTTCTTGAGAATGACGTCATGAAATCTCTGACTACTACTATAGTTGTGTTGTCTATTTCCTTTTACAGTTTTGTTAATAGGTGTTTTTTATTCTTTGTAACTCATCATTTGGTACATAGATATTTATTATTATTATTATTATGTCCTGTTGTTCTATTGACCCTTTAAGCATTATGTGGTGACCTTCTTTGTTCTTTGTGATGGTTTTTGCATTGAAATCTATTTTATCAGAGATTAATGTCACTACTCCTGCTTTTTCCTGATTGCCATTTGCTTGGTATATTTATCCCCACCCTTTTATTTTTCTTGTTGTTTACTGTCAAGTTGGAACTGACCCATAGTTGACTCTCCAGCATGTTTTCAGTGGAACTTCATTGCACAGGAGGAGATTGGCCATCCTTCTCCTGCAGAGAAGCTGGTGGCTTCAAACAGGATGACTTCACGATTGCAGTGTAATGTCTTGCCAATAGGCCACCACAGCTCCCCTTTTATTTTTAGTCTTTTAAAAAAATATTATTAATTTCAATGAAAATTCACAGAGATTTTTGGTTTCTATTCATTCATTGTTGCAATTTTCTTCCCTCCCAGCCCCCCCCCCCAGTACACTACCCTTTTGGAAAAGTAAAAGAAAAATTCTTTCATTGTTTTACAAACCCTTCACCTCTCCACCATGTAGCCTTTGCTCTAGAATCAGGTCATGACAAAAATACCTAATCACATATCCCTTTTAAACAGTTTTCTCCCTCATCTGTTTCAATGTGGTATATGTTATTGAACCCGTCTTTCTCAGTCTCCCCCCAACCCCAATGTCAGTCCTGTTTTACAACAGTGGCACCATGCGGTATTTGTCCTTTTGTGACCGAGATACTTTACTCAGCATAATGTCCTTCAGGGTCACCCGTTTTGAATAATACTGCATGGGTTGCTTGTTTTTCAATGCAGCATAGTATCCCATTGCGTGAATATACCACAGCTTCTCTATCCATTCGTTTGTTGGACACTTAGGTTTTTTCCAACTCCTTGCTATTGTGAACAAAACCACAATAAACATGGGTGTGCATATATCTGCTTGGATGTCAGTAATGGTCTCTTTGGGGTATATTCCCGGTAGTGAAATTGCTGGGTCAAAAGGTATCTCTATTTGCAACTTTTTTGGAAAGCGCCATATGGCCTTCCACAGTGGTTGCACCATTTTACACTCCCACAAACAGTGCAGTTCCAGTTTCTCCACAACCTCGCCAGCATTTGCTGCTTGCTATTTTTAGTCATTTTCTATCTTCACTTTTGAGTTGTGTCCCTTCTAGACAGCATATTTATGGGTTTGGGGTTTGGGGTTCCCCCTAAATCTGCCACTCTCTTTCTCTTAGAGGTGCATTTAAATAATTCACATTCAGTGATTATTGAGAGGCAAGGTTTTATTGCTAACATTTGTTGAGGTTTTTGGGTTTTGTTGTGTGTGTGTGTGTGTGTGTGTGTGTGTGTTGCTGGTTACTTTTACCCATCCTGCTTTCTGTGGCACTTCTGTAAGGAGGACGACTCTCAGTGATACCTGCAACACTGGTCTTATTTTTACAAACTCCCTTAGGTTCTACTTTTCTTGATCTCTCCTTCATCTTTTATGGACAGTTTTTCTGGGTATAGTATTCTTGGTTGACAGTTGTGTTCTTTGAGTGTTCAATATATGTCATTTCCACTGTCTTCTTGCTCACATATTTTCTGCAGTGAAATCAGCATTTAATCTTATTTGCTTTCCCTTATAGGTTACTCTTTGTTTCTCCTCAGATGCTTCATAATGTTCTCCTTTTCTTTGATTCTGGCACATTTTAATATGATATGACTTGTTGTTTTTCTTTTGGGGTTTATTCTATATGGTGTTCACTCAGCTTCTTGATTATGTATTCTTTCATTCTTCATTATACCTGAAAAGTTTTCTTCTAATAATTCTTCCAAAACTTTCTGTGCTCCTTTAATTACTTCTTCCTGTTCTAGGATTCTGATTATGTGTATGTTATTCTTCTTGATGGTGTTCCACATTATTCTTAGGCTTTCTTTTTCCTTCCTTTTTTATTCTGCTTTTAGTTCTAGCATATCATTGGTGACAATTCTATCTTCTATTTCACTGGCTCTGTATTCCATCTCTTCAATTCTGTTCATATGTCCCTCCAACATGTTGACAGAATCTGAAACATTGGTCTTCATATTTTTGGATTATGGTTTCTTGGTTTTTCCAGAGCCTCTTATGCTTTGTTTGTTTTATCTGTATTGCTTCCGATTTTTTTAAGTTTTTCTTGGTTTTTGCTTACAGTGTCCTATAATGCTTCAAGTTTACCTTTCACCCATTGAAAATATTCAGTCATCTTTTTTTGGTGTGTGTGTTTTTTGTTTTGTTTTGTTTTGTTTTTGGATTTTTGTTTTGTTTTGTTTTATTTTTTGGGTTTATTTTTTTGTTTTTTTGGTTTTTTTTTTTGGTTGGTGGTGTTTTGTTTTTTTAAAATTCTGTACCAGAAATTTCCATTAGACTTTCTGGCCTCAGAAAATCCATTGTTTCACTTTTTGGAGGGTATATCTTGCTTTGGGTTTGTGTAAGCTGTGAGGTAGCCTGCTTCCTATGTGACATTGTTGTGGCAGAGTTTTTTCATACCTGGAGGCTCTTGACTAATGTCAATACTCAAGAGGAGAGTGGGGAAACTATCCCACCTGAGTTTTTCTCTGACCTTTTGATTCAAGGAAAGACTGCTTCAGTTCGGGAGAGATAAGGCCTGTGAATTAGTAGCCTCCTCTGTCAGACAACTGATGCAGCTAGGCCAGTCCAAGGTGCTCCAGGCTAAAGGCGGCTTATGCTTTGGGAGGGGAGAAGAAATGAAATGGTTTCACCTGTGATACTTATGTCTCTGGCACAGTTTTAGAAGGCCATCAGTGGGCCACCCCACCAGTGTTAGGACTGGGGCATCCAGGTTGTGGGGCCAGGTACTACAGATTGTGGGGTCACATCCTCCAGTTGGCTGGGTTGATACTTGCAGGCGGTGGAGGAAGGATTTCCAGGTGGTAGGTGGAGCATTCAGACAGCAAGGCTGGGACTTATAGGCAGAGGGCCGGTGCCATGCTTCCAGACTGTGGGAGGGAGCATCTGGGAAGCTGGGTAAGGTCCTTAAGGCAGCTGATTCAAGGGTCCTGGTGGCAGAGCCAGGGGGTCTCCAGTTGAGTAGGGGGTGCCCCACTTGGCAGCAGTGCTGAAGTCTAACGTTCCAGGGAAGAGACCAGTCCAGGATACATTAAGACATTTTTAAGGCAGGTACCTAGTTAATTAACTAGATACACTGTGTGTAGAAGCAATGTGCATAGAAGTGATACAAGTAGAAGCAGGACATGTAGAAGTGACATGTATAGAAGCGATGCACATAGAAGTGATGTGCTTAGAAGGCAGAGGTTAAGATTTTGAATCTCCATCTCACATACTTTGAGTACATGAACAGGTGAGACTGGTTCTTGGAGAAAGACATCATGCTCAAAAGAGTGGAGGGAGAGCATAGTTGGGGAAGACCCTAGATGAGATCGATTGATATGGTAACTGGGGCAAAGAGGGTTGATTTGTCAGAATTAGCAATACTGGCTCAGGACAGGGAAGGGTTTAGAGCTGCTGTATATAAGGTTACTATGGGTTGCAGGAGACTCAGCACATAACAACATATTATATTGCTTGTTTTTTATTTAAGCCTCTTGTTTAGAGTCAACAAGAGCTTGTGGAGGGTTTTTGTATTTAAAAGTCAGTTATTATTATATTGTGGAGGAACAATCTTGTAAGTGGTACAGCACTTTTCTGTCAATTTTCTGTACTAAGGTAACCTGGAGTTGCTGTGATGCTGAACTTTGTGCCATTGACATTTCAATGGCACAATGGTTACCCATAGTGGACAGTGTTTGGTGGAACTCTCAGTTCAAGTCAAGTTTGAAAGCAAGAGTCACATCCACTTCCTAAACAGTATGTCTCTGGAAACCCTACTAACTTTGAGAAATGACAGTAGTTATAGGAAGGCTTCAAGTCTTTTGTTTATAGAGTCACTATGAGTTGTGCTCAACTTGATGACAATCAACAACAACAAACAAATCAGCAGTGAATAAAATATTTAACAAACTCAATATTTTCTCTATCTATCACGATGCTACCTGTTATTTCAGTGATGATGATCTTTGTTTTCTTAATATCAAGATGCAAGCCATATCAACGATTTCAGTCCTTGACCATTGCACCAAACACTTCAAGTTCTCTTCACTTTCAACAAGCAAGTTGTGTCATCTGCATAATGTAGGTGTTCCTCCAATCCTAATGTCACATTTTTCTTCATAAAGTCCAGCCTCTCAAATGATCATATGGATTGAAAAGGTGCAAAGAAAGGCTACAACCCTGATGCACTGTTTTTCTGAGCCATGCAGTGTTCCCTTGCTTCTCTTTGGACAACAGCTTCCTAGTCTGAGTATAGGTTTCATATGAGCACAATCATGTGCTCTGGGATTCCCATTCTTCTCAATTTTAGCCACAATTTGTTGTGACCCACACAGTCAAAAGCCTTTGCATAGTCAATAATAAACAAATAGACATTTTTCTGGTATTCTGTTTTAAGTCATGACCCCTCTGACATTAACAATGGTATTCCTCTTCTAAACCCTGCTAATATTTCCGGCAGTTCTTTGTTAATGTTCTAGTCAGTTTTAGATCTTCAGCAAGAATTTGCTTACGTGTTTTATTAATAATATTGCTTGATAATCTCCAAATTCTGTTGGATCACCTTTTATAAAAATGAGAATAAATATACATCTCTTCCAATCAATTGGCCAGGTAGCTGTTCTCCAGATTTCTTGACAAAACCTAATGAGCACATCCAGGGCTGCATTATTTGTTGAAATATTTCAGTTGGTATTTCATCAGTTCCTGGAAACTTTTTTATTTACATTGGTTCTTGACCATATGCTACTTCCTGAAATATTTCTGTGTCAGCCAGTTCTTTTTAGTACAAAGACTCTGTGTATTTCTTCTATCTTATTTTGATGCTTCCCAGATCATTCAATATTTTCCCCATAGTACTATTAGGTATTGCAACTCAATGTGAATCTGTTCTTCAGTCCCTCCAGGTGGAGATATACTGAAGACTTCTTCCCTTTTGAATTTCTGGCTCCAGCTCTTTGTGCATTTCATTATACTTTACTTTGTCTCTATGAATTGCCCTTTGAAATCTTCTATTCAACTCTTTAACTTCCTCATTTTTTTTCCCTTTATTTTGGCTTCTTGACATTCTAATGCAATATTCAGAGGTGGTTTTTTTTAACATCCATCTTGACATTTTCTTCCTCCTCTGTATTTGTAATGATCTTTTGCTTTCTTCATGGATTATATTCTTTATATCACCTCATAGTTCTTCATTTCTGTCATCAAGCCCTTACTTTCTGACTACTGGTCCTTTTACTTTTTCCAACTTTTGTATCCAGACCTCAGTAATAAATGCTTTTATAATATTTTTTATCAGATTTGATGGATGGGCAAATTAGAAATTGACTATTTATAATGGGGAAATTAAGGCAGGAAGCATGAAATATCTGGCTTAGCTTCTTTCAATAATGTAGTTATTATTAAGATTAGTGTCATCAGAATTGAGCAAAGAAACAGTGCAAAGTTCAAATTCAGGAAAGGAGTATGTGAGGGATGCATCCTGTCTCCATATCTTTTCAATGTATATGTGGAACAGATCATTCTGGAGGCTAGTATTTATGAGGAGGAGGAATGTGGCATCAGAATTGGAGACAGACACATCAACAATTCGAGTTATTCGGCCCTCTGACCAGGGCGGGCTGCCCTTGGCCCTCTGCCTGGTGCAGGCTGCCCTCCGCCCCCAGCTCAGGGTGAGCCATCGCGGCCCTCTGCCCGGGGTGGGCTGCCCTCGGCCCTCGGCTCGGGGTGAGCCATCGTGGCCCTCTACCTGGGGCGGGCTTCCCTCGGCTCTCTGCCCAGAGTGGGCTGCCCTTGGCCCCCGGCTTGGGGCGAGCCGTCACGGCCCTCTGCCCAGGGCGGGCTGCCCTCGGCCCTCAGCTCGGGGTGAGCTGTCATGGCCCTCAGGGTGAGCTCCTCAGTCCCTAGATTGTGCCATTGTCCCCAGATTGACCCCTGGGTGGGGAAGGAGAAAAAAAATAAAAAGAATGCCTAGGGTATCCAGAGAATGTTACCTAGGCCACCTTCTGCCACCCTCACCCTCAGTAAACCTGAAAGCAACACCCTCAAAGCCCTTCTATTTGTAACTCACAAGTTTGTTCTCTCTAGGTTTGCTCCCTTTCCTATAGGTAACCTTAACTCTGAGTTTTACTCCAGAATTGACCCTGAACCCAGTGCCAGTGACAAAAAGGAAATACAACTGACAGCTAAGGAAGCAAAGGAGGATGGAGCCTCTGGGTTCAACCAGCCATCCCCACTGGACCCACCTGGGAAAACACTTTGCAGTCCAGAGGGGAGCAAATGACAGGAAAATATCTTCTAACAGAGTAAGAAGGCAAGCAGCTTTAACCCAAGACCACCAGTAAGGTGATAAAGCGTCCTCCCTTCCCCCCTTTATATCTATGCCCCTGTTCAGCATGAAGAAGCCAGAGAGTCGGCATCCAATTCCCAAATCAATAAGACAGTTGGTTTAATTACCATTGGAAAATGCTTGTCATTCCTCTGTAGTATCTGGTCCCCTCTGGACCCTCATCATTTCCTTCACCTGCTCCCCCCACCGACCAAACTGTGTAGCTCTGCAACTGCATCCTGGCCCATCCTCACCTTTCTGCCCCCAACCCTCACCTTCTTATACCCCCAATATGTTTTTCCCAATAAAACATTTTTTTTAAAAAACATTTTGAGTTATAGAGTTGACACAACGTTTCTTGCTGAAACTGAGGAAGATCTGCAGTTCCTACTACAGAAGGTCAGGTACTGTAGTCTTCAATATAAGTTGAAGCTCAATATCAAGAAAACAAAGATTCTCACTACTGGGCAAATTGGCAACTCCTCTTGGATCACCTCATGGAGAAGAAACTGAGATTGTTAACAATTTCAACTTGCTTCGGTCTACAACCAACTCTCTTGGAACCAGCAGCAAGGAAATCAAAAGACAAATTGGATTATGAAAGTCAAAGATCTCTCCAGCGTGCTAAAGAGCAAAGATGTCAGTGTAGAGACTAAGATTTGCCCTATATAGGCCATGGTCTTTGCAATTAATTGCTATGCATCAGAGAGCTGGACAAAGAATAACAGTGTCAGAAAAAGAATTTATTTGAATTGTGGTGCTGGAGAAGAGTATTGAACATACCATGGCTGCCAAGAAAATAAACAGGTATGTCCTGGGGAAAGGGAAAACAAATTCTTCTAGGAGGCAAGCATTTTTTTAATTAATTTTAATAGACATTTACAGAGGTTTTGGATTGCCATTCATTCATTGCCGTACTTTCCTCCCTGCCCACTACTCCCCACCAGTTCTCCGAAAAGAAAAAGAAAAAAAATCATTCATTAGTATACAATTCCCCCATCCCTTCTCCCCCACCCCCCACCCCGACTACACTTCTCCATGGAACCTTAATTCTGGATTCCTGTGCTAACCATAATACTCAATCATATATCACCTCTAATCTGTTCTTTCCCTCATCTGTTTCAATATAATAGACATAATTTATCCAGTTTTTTCTGTCATACCCCAACCCTGATGTCAGACCCATTCTACAACAGTGGCACCATGCAGTGTTTGTCCCTTTGTGACTGAGATATTTCACTCAGCATAATGTCCTCCAGGGTCACCAACTTTGAATAATATTGCATGAGTTCCTTGTTTTTCAATGCGGCGTAGTATTCCATTGTGTGAATATATCACAGCTTCTCTATCCATTCGTTTGTTGATAGGCCCTTAGGTTGCTTCCAACTCTTTACTATTGTAAACAAAGTTGCGATAAACATGGGTGTGCTTATATCTGCTTGGATGGCAGACATGGTCTCTCTGGGGTATATTCCCAGTAATGGGATTGCTGGGTCAAATGGTATCTCTATTTGCACTTTTTTGAGAAAGCACCTCACCGCCTTCCACAATGGTTGCACCATCTTACATTCCCACCAACAGTGAATAAGAGTTCCAGTTTCTCCACATCCTCTCCAGAATTTGTTGCTTTCTGTTCTGTTAAATTTTGCAATTCTTACTGGGGTGAGATGATATCTCATAGTTGTTTTGGAGGAAAGCATTTTTAAACTCCATCTCACATATTTTGGGTATGTTGTCAGGAGGGAACAGTCCTTAGAGAAAGACATCATGCTTGGAAAGGTGGAGGAACTACACAGGAGTGGAAGAGGTGTGTAGGAGACAGTGAAATTGGTTCAGGATGGGGTAGGATTCAGAGCTATTGTGCATAGGGTTTCATGATTTGCAGATGACTCAATGACACATAACAACTGTGAGAAAGTTAATTCTTCAAACATGAAGGTTAATGTCTAGAAAAACAGGATGTCCTCTCTGGTGTCAAATATTCATCGCTCAAAATGGCTTTCCTAGCCATTGAGTTTGGCTTTGCCACATGGATTGGTGGGATCATGCAAACAGAGAATGTTAGTCTATCTACAAGAGCCCTGGCTACTCCAGCCATGAAATTGAGAATATCCAGTGGCAGAATTTGAGAATCTCAAGGAAGCAGCAGCAGCACTCATCCTTCAGGGGCAGACATACCTGTGCAAGCCAGATGAGGCCTACAGAAGCAACAGCAGCAACCAAAGCAGAGAAGCAGTGACCGGATATCAGATAGAACTGACTTTGGGTCTGCTGCCACACAGAACTAGAGCTAGAATGCTTCACTCAAACTTGTTGGAGAACCAAGGGAAGATGCCTAACTGGCAGCACTAAGATGACTTTGTAACACTGACTTAAGTCATTAGGTTGAAGGTCAAACAGCCTGCAACTACACTTGAGGTGCTATCTAGACTGGATCATTGTATTTGGCTGTCAACCTGAAACATAGCTTGCTAACTTCCCTGATAAATCTTATAATCATGAGCATTTTCCTGTGAAGTCTGCGTAGCTATTGCAACAGATTTCAGCATGGTGCCTTCGTGACACCCTTGATCTTTTTACATTAGTATTTATATAATACACAATCAAGATACTACTGAAGATTATTCAAAACAGAGCAATACATTGATAAAAATACTGACAGAAATTCAAGTTGGATTCAACCATTATTGATGTCAGTGGCTCTTGAATAAAAGTATCAAATACCAGAAAGCTGTGTACTTGTGTTTTATTCACTTTAAGAAGGTATTTTACTGTGTGGATCATAATAAAATATGGATAATAATGATGAGAAGGAAAATCATAGAATACTTAATTATTCTTATTTAGAATTTATTAATAAACAAAAAAATTTCAAATAGAACGAGCACTTACTGCACAATTTAAAATCCCAAAAAGTGTAAAACAGGCTATAACTTTTTCCCACATCTTTACAAAATGCATACTGACTGAATAATCTGAGAATCTAAACTACATAAAAAATGTGGCATGAAGTAAGATGTATCAACCATTTTCAATACATAGAGGATTAAACCTTGCTTGCTGAATGTGAAGAAAACTTGAAGCACTTCCTGAACATGGTAGAGACTGCAGTTTTCTATATTAATCACATCTGTCAACATCAAGAAAACAAAAATTCTCACAAATGGACCAACTGACAATATCATGATAGAGAAAAGATAGAATTTATTAAGAATTTCATTTTATTTTGTCAACACCCATGACAACAGTAGTAAAGAAGCCAAAACATATGTTATATTAGGCAAAGCTGTTGTAAAGGCTCTCTTTAAATGACTGAAGATCAAGGATATTAATTTAACAATTAAAATTGCCTTACTCAAAACATGGTAAATTCAAGCTGCTTCTAATGTTTGTATGTGGTCTCATATTGATCATGTGGTGCAGCAGTTTGTACTTGCTCTTTTCTATTAGTTAAGCTGTAGGGTGTGTGTATGTGTGAGTGTATGTGATAGAGCATTGTTGCTACTATTGTCATGCCACTTAAGAAAAATAAAAGCAAACCAAAAAAAGTGAGTAGCAAGAGAAAAAGAGAGAAATAAGATCAGTTTAAAAGCACAAAAGTAAATGTAAAAAGGAAAAGAGGACAGAAAGGGGTTTTAAAAGAAAGAAAGAAGACATACAAGAGGGATGAGAAAAATTCAAAACAGAAAACAAATAAAAAGAAAAATAACTAAAAATGCAGAAGTGTTAAGAGATAAAAAAAGAAAAAATATATCTTTCATTGAGATTGGGGAATCTAGTTCATATTCTTGCCACTTCTGAGTTAGGTGGAAGAAAGGTGTATGTTTCTCTAGAAAAGAGCTACTTTCCATGTAGTAGAAGATTGGTAGTGTAGTAGCCAGCCCAATGGAAGTTTCTATTTGCCTACGGGGTGCTCAGGGACGGCTCTTAATCCAAGAGACAGCTTTCCTTCAGTAGTCCAGGTGATTGATTCTACACCTAAAGGACATCCATGGATGAGACGTCCAGTCTGAGATGAAGTTTCTATTATTCTTAGAGGTAACAGAAGCAGTCTACATAGTCAGGGTTAGTATTTTGCCTTCCCAAGTGAGGCATATAGATGGACACTTAGTGAGGGATAGAACAACATGCCAGCACAAGGAACAAGAAAGATTACACTTCTAAACGAGGGATGGTGTTCACCTAGTGACAAATCACAAGAGGGTGCTATAAGGGACAGTTTTTGCCAATCTGGGAAGTAGTCACAAATTAGGCACCCATTCAGGACAGAGCAATATGTTGACCCAAGGAAGTGGTGAGAGTGTATTTTCTTGTTCTTCTTGTGTACTGTTGAATTGGATCTGACTGGCACAGTGAAACATCTGGTGTATTTGAACTGCAGGCCTTTGGGGTTGCAGTGCAGATTCTTGCCACCAGATCTCTGAGAGCGTATTTTAAAATTTGGGTAAAGAGTACATCCAATACTAGTAGCACAAGCATTCCCTGACAGGCTTACAGGCAACCCAGAAGTGGTTATGTTCTGGGCCTTCTTTTGTCTCCAGCAAGTGGACAGTGTGAAGCTCCTGATGTGGATATGCCATGCACACGATCCACAGACGCTGTCCATCAGGGGCACTTTCTGCCAAACTGGGAGGTAGGTGTACAGAGACAAAGATTCTTCATCAAAGATGGTGGTTCTGTCAGTTTACAAGTTAGTTGCTTGCCAAGAACATGTAGAGTCAGCACACTCCACCTGCACAAGAGGTGGAGAGACATATGGATGACATGAATTCTTTGCCAGAGTGCATCTGACCTCAAGTGGAGCAGGGATGGTGCAGAAGAAAACATTGCCAATAACCTGAGTACGTTGAATTTGTTAGGTGCCCACATATTGTTGTTAGGTAGTGTCAAGTAAGACTCATATCAACCCTGTGAACAAAAGATCTGAGCCCTGTTCTATCCTGCACCATCCTCACACTTCCTGACACACTAGAGCCCATTGTAGCAGTCACCGTGTCAATCCCCCTGGCTGAGGGTCTTCCCCTCCTTCGCTGACAGTCATCGCTTCCCAGCATCATGTACTTATCCAAGGAATAGCCCCTCCTAGCAACATGCTGGGATGAGAGGCAAAGCCTCATCATTCTTGCTTCCAAAGAACACTCTGGCTGCACCCTCTCCAACACATATCTGTTTGTTCTCCTGGCCATTCGTGGGATGTTCAGTGCTCTTCTCCAATACCACAGCTCAAAGGCATCAATTCTTTTCCTGTTACCCTTATTCATTTTCCAGCTCTCAGATGCATAGCAAGTTATTGGAAAGACTATGGCCTGAATTAGACGCATCTTAGTCCTCAAACTGATATCATTACTCCTCAATAATTTGGAGAGGTCCCTAACTGCAGGTTTCCCCAGTGCAATATGTCTCATAATGTCTTGACCTCTGGTACCTAGAGTGTTAATTGTAGATCAAAGCAAGATAAAGCTGGTGACAGTTTCAATCTCCTCTCCATCCATCATGACACTGCCTATCAGTCCAGTGGTAAGAATCTTTGTTTTCTTTACATTGAAATTCAACCAATACTGAAGGCTGCATTCCTTGATTTTCTGACACAAGTCCTTCAAGTCCTCCTAACTTTCAGCAAGCAAGGTTTTGTCATCTGCATAACACAGGTTATTGATGATTCTCTCTCTGATCCTGATGCCACACTCCTCTTCATAGAGTCCATTTTCTTCGATAATTTGCTCAGCATATAGATTCAACAGGTATGGAGATAGAATACAACCTTGATGAACTTCCTTTCCAATTCTAAACCATGCAATGTTCCCCTGTTTGCACAACAGCCTTCTGGTCCAGGTATAAGTTCCACGTGAGCACAATTAAGTGCTCTGGAATTCCCATTCTTCCCAATGTCAGCCACAAATTGTTAAGATCCACACAGTCAAATGCTTTTGCATAGTCAACGAAGCACAAATACACATTCTTCTGCTATTCCTTCCTTTCAACCAGTATCCATATGACATCAGCAATGATATCCTTGGTGTCATGGCCTCTTCTAAATCATACCTGAACTTCTAGGAATTCTCAATCTATGTACAGCCAATTTTTAATGATCTTCCACAGTATTTTGCTTTCATGCAGTAGTAATGATATTGTTCGATAGTTTCCACATTCAGTTGGATCATCTTTCTTGAGAAAGGAAATTAATATGGACCTCTTCCAATCTATTGACCACTGGCAAAAAATAAGGCCTCAGGAATTTATGAGATACTAACTGACTTGTTTCAATTAACAGATGCAGCCTTGGATGTGCTCACCAGACTATGTCAGGAAATATGGAGGCCAGCTGTCTGGCCAAAAGATTAGAAGAAGTCCACATGCCCACTACTTTAATACAACTTACAGAAACCCTAAACAACAGATAGGAACGTTGTCCTATCTTTTTTCTATTATTAGTCTGGTTTATTTACAAAATTGTTTTTCAGACCAGATTCTTCCAATTTTTCTCACCCCCCCCCACCATCAAGTTGTACAGCCTCATGATTAATCCCCCCTGCCCCCGGACATCCTCATCCCTATGCTTCCACCATCCCCCTCCCCTAAGATCCTCATACTCATTCTACAATAATCGTTTTATACAATATTTGTCCTTGTTGAACTGAGTTAGTTCACTCAGCATAATTCCCTCAAGTCTCTCCCAAGTTAGATAATAATTTAAAAATTCATTGATCCCGTATGTGGCATAGTATTCCATTATATGAATGTGCCATACTTTCTCAGTCCATTCAATTGTGGTTGGACATCTCAGCTGTTTCCATGTTCTTGAGATGTTGAATAATGCTGCTATGAACATTGGTGTAAAAGTCTCCGTTTGTGCCCCAGTTCTCATTTTCTCAGGGTGCATTCCAAGCAGTGGAATATCTGGGTCATATGGAATTTCTATGTTCAGCTTTTTGAGAAAGAGCCAAACTGTCTTCCAGAATGGTAGTACCATTTTACAATCCCACCAAAAAGTATAAGAGTTCCTATCTCGCCACATCCTCTCCAACATTTATTACTTGTTGTCCCGTTAAACTTTTCCACTGCTACTGGAGTCAGAAGGTATTTCATTGTGGTTTTATTTGTATCTTTCTTATTGTCAGTGATTTGGAGCATTCCTTCATGTGCCTGTTGGACATTTGAACATCTTCCTCTCTGAAAATTCTTTCCATGTCTTTTACCCACTTTGTAATTGGAATATCAGTATTTTTCTTGTGGAGGCCTAGGAGTATTTTGTAGACTTTCATTACGAGACTCTTGTCTGAGATGGTATTATCAAATGCTTGTTCCCACTTGGTAAGTTTTCTTTACACCCTATGGAGAAAAGTTTTTTATTCACATAGGGAAGGTCCAATTCATGAATTTCATCCTCTTCAGATTGGGCATTTCTGGCTGTATTTGGCAGTCTCTTTATACCATAGGCTAGGAATTCTAAGCTTCAAACCAGTTTGTCTTTTATTAACTGTATCGTTTGGAGTTTTACTCTCAGTTTTCTGACCCACCTTGAGTTGACTTTTGTGTATGGTGTGAGATGTGGATTCTGTTTCCGCTTCTGCAGGTAGAAGTCCAGTTTTGCCACAACTATTTTTTCAAGAGGTTGTCAATTGCCCATTTGATAGCAGCTTTGATTTCCTTGTCAAATATCAGTTGACCATAGATGTTTTTGTTATTGATGATGATTGCTATTGAGTTGAGCACTATTCAGAGCAAAATACTTAATGGCTTTCTGTAAGTTCTCCAAGTTCATAGAGTTTCCATAGGCATGTGATTTAGGAAGTGGATTCCACTCCTGCTTCCAAACCTGTCAGATGACTGGGAGCTCCACCAAACAGTGTCCACATTGGTAAACCATTATGGTGTTTAATATCTCAATGACACAAGGTTCAGCATCACAGCAAACCCAGATTACCTCAGTGCAGCAAATTGACAAGGAGTGATGTACAAAGTAGAAGAATATTCCTCCAAAATATAACAACAATAGTCTCACTTAGCTTAAGTGTCGTCAAGTTGAATACGACTCATAGAGGTACTATTAACAAAAGACCTGAACACTGTTCTATACTTAATGTCATTTCTTTATGCTTATAGGGTTTATAGAGGTTCCAGAGGCATCTGATTTAGGAAGTGAATGTCACTCCTCCTTCAAAACCTGAATCAATCTGGAAGCTCCTCCAAACACTGTCCATGGTGAGTAACCAATCATGGCATTTGACACAGCTGTAGTACATTGATTGGCCACTCTAAGTTATTCAGTACAGCAAACAGACAAGCAACTGCTATACCGCTTAAGGAATGTTCAATCTTACATTAATAAATTTGGAATTTTAAAGACACACCCAGAAAATGTTGTTGACTATGCTCCACCATTGGGTCCTTGTTGACTCGGGCAAAGGTCTGGGCTGACTGACACCCACTTGTGGATGGGGGGAAACCCCAAACAAAAACACAACCCAACATCAAAGAATATAGCTTTCAATATTGATTGTATAACCAATAATCCAAGCCAAACACAGACCAAACATGAACCAAGACTTTTCTTACTGACTATAGATCGCTGGGTCTATTTCTAGGCTCTTAAATCTGTTACATTAGTCTATGTGCCTGTCATTGTACCAGTACCATCCTGTTTTGGTTACTACTGCTGTGTAGTAGGTTTTGAGGCCAGGGGGCACTATGCTTCCCATCTCATTTTTGTTTCTCAGAAGTGTTTTGCTTATTTAAGGTCTCTTGCCTCTCTAAATAAATTTGACAATTTCCCTTTCAATCTCCTTGAAAAATGAATTTGGTATCTGGATTGGGATTGCATTAAAAGTGTACATTGCTTAGTGCAACAATGAATGAATGGAAACCCAAAATCTCTGTAAATGGTCATTAAAATTAATAAAATGTAATTTTTTAAAAAGTGTACATTGCTTTTGGTAGAATTATCGATTTTTACAATATTGAGTCTTCCTATCTATCAACAGGGCACATTTTTTTCATTTCTTTAGGTCTTTTATTGTGTCTTGCAGAAATCCTCTGTAGTTTTATTTGTATAGGGGTTTTGTATCTCTAGTTATGTCCACTGCCAAGTATCTCAATTTGTGATTGGCTATTTAAATAGTATTTCTTTCTCTTTTTTCAAATTAATATAATTTTATTACAAGAATAAGATGACTTTTTAAATCAGATGCATAGGTCTTGTCTGACCTCATTACTGTAGCTGGAAAACCCCTAGCTATCACTGATCAGCCTGCTGAACAGTTCCTTTTTCAGAGACACAGATACTATTAAAAGATTTTGGGATATCCTTGTTTTTAACTGCTGCAGTTTGCTTAGTATAGGGTTTACAGAAGCCTGCTATTTCAGAAGTAGATGGCCAATCCTTCTTCCTAGTTTATCTTAATCTGAATGTTCATATTTAGAGAAGTATCTGAAAGACAAGCAATTTATAGAACAGTGACAAATAAATAGCTCATTGTAAAATTAACCATTAGCTATAGCGTTGTCCCTGCCCTTAGCCCAGTGTGTTGACCCACTTATTTCCCAGATCCACCCTCCACCAGGATACCCCATCACTTCTACCAAATCCCTTCAGAATTTATCTTCCATTGTCCAACCCTTGATCTGACAGCTTGTATCTGAAGCTTCCTTGGCATCTGTGCTTCCACACATGTCAGCTGTTTACAATTTCTTATGCTGTGACGAGTGTCTCTTAAGTTTAGTGGTAATGTCTCCGAAGGGAGGGTGATGTGTCCTGTAGAACTGTTGTATAGATTGTATTTTTTCTTCTTGGCCCGAGGGAGACAGGCCCGAGAACCTGAACGATCGTAGCACAGCCTCCAGCCTTTTGTACCTGTGGTCGTGGCAAGGAGTCACTTCTCTACTGGCTGGCCCCCGGTTCTATTGGCGCGGATTCCTGTCTTCCCCATTCTGCCTGTGCGGGTCCCTCTGTCTCCCCTCTGCATGTCCTGGGAACGATGTGCGTGGCAAGGAGTCGCTTCTCTTCTGGCTGGCCCCCGGGTTTGCTGGTGCAAATTCCTGTCTCCCCTGTTCTGCCTGTGCCAGATCCCTCTGTCTCCCGTCTGCACATCCTGGGAACTATCTTGGCACAGGCTCCAGCCTTTTGTACCTGTCGGCATGGCAAGGCTTTTCTCGTGCGATACTTCTCTCTTTGCTGGCCCCCGGTTCTGCCCTCGCATGGTTCGAAATTGGGTAAAGTGTATTCCAGGGATGTGTGCTATCTCCATAACTATTCAACCTGTATGCAGAATAGATTATCCAAGAAGCTGGGCTCTAAGAGGAGGAGTGTGGCATCAGGATTGGTAGAAGATATATTAACAATCTGTGTTTTGCAGATGACACAACCCTGCTTATTTAAATTGAGGACCTGAAATGCTTGCTGCAGATGGTCAAGGACTGCAGCCTTCAGTATGGACTGAGGCTCAGTGTCAAGAAGACAAAGATTCTAACCACTGGACCAATTGGAAGCATTAGGATGGATGGTGAAAAGATTGAGATTCTTAACAACTTTAGTCTGCTGGCTCCATGGTCAACACTCTTGCCAGCAGTTGTTGTTGTTGTTGTTGTTGTTGTTGTTGTTAAGTGCCGTTGAGTCTCAGGCGACTCACAGCGACCCTATGGAGGAGAGTCCTCTACGCTTGGGTGCCTTTCATCCTCTCTCCAGGTTCATAGGGTTTCTGGAGTCAAGCTATTATGCAAGTGGATGCCACTCCTCCTTCCAAGCTTGTTTTAATCTGGGAGCTCCACCCCACTCTCTGTCCACATTGGGTAGCCAAACATTAACACATTTAACACATCAGTGTCACAGTGTTCAGCCTCACAGCAACCAAAAGTAACCACAGTACGGCAACTTGTACACTAGGGCTATACAAACTAGAGAAATGTCTGAAAAAAAAACAATGAAAGACTGGACTGAGGGCCACAGGCCTGAGGGCACTTTGGGGCTTGAAGCCCTCTGCTGCCTCCTTAAACACTAAGCCAAACCTGGTTGTCCAGGCTCCTGGAGGCAGAGTAGTCCTTCGCTTCAGAAAACTGCCACAGCACCAGCCCAAACAACACCATGCTCTCCCTGGGAATGGGACCATAGCAACTCTGGGCACAGCAACCCTGGGAGAACATGGCCTCCGTCTCTCCCCTCTTCTTCCGGGCTTGAAGCCCTCTGCTGCCTCCTTAAACCCTAGGCCAAGCAAAAACCATCACAAAGGACAAAGAAGGTCACTACATAATGCTTAAAGTATCAATAGAACATGATGACATAACAATAATAAATATCTATGCATCAAATGATAGACCTGCATAATATATAAAACAAACATTAACAAAAGTGAAAAAGGAAATAGAAAACAGTCAAAAGTGGCTGGACAGTTCAATACACCACTCTTTCAAGAAAAGATAGAATCACCAGAAAGAAACTCAACAAAGATGGTGAAGAATTAGACCATACAATAAAACAACTCAATCTCATAGATATTTATAGGCTAATGCACCCCCAAAAAGCACAGTATACCTTCTTCTCTAATGTGCATGGAACATTTTTCAGAATAGATCACATCTTGGGCCACAAGGCAAGAATCAATGAATTATAAAAACAGAAATCATACAGAGTATCTTCTCAGATCACAATGCTACAAAATTAGAAATTAATAATAAGAGGATAAAGGAGGGAAAAAAACATTTTGGAAGTTGAACAACACCTTGCTTGAAAATGAATGGGTACAAGAAGAAATAAAAAATGAAATAAAGAAAGTTTCTTGAAACAAATGACAATGAAAACACAACTTATCAAACCCCCTGGGAAACAGCCAAAGCAGTAATCAGAGGTCAATTTATAGCAATAACCAAAAACATCAAAAGGCAGGAAAAAATGGCCATTGTTTCTCTAACCCAAGATCTCCAACAAATAGAAAAAAAAGAAAAAGAAAACCTGACACCCTCTAAAAAAAACAGATTAAAATTGGGGCAGAAATAAATGAACTAGAAAAGAGAAAGAGTTTTTTGTAAAGGTCAATAAAATCAACAATTGCTAGAACAGCTAACAAAGGAAAAGAAAGAAAAGACACAAATAATCCAAATAAAAGATCAAATGGGCAACATTGCAACAGAAGCAACTAAAATGAAAAGACTAACAATGGAATATTATGGAAAACTATGCTCAAACAACAGTCAAATGCCTTTGCATAATCAATGAAACACAGATAGACATTCTTCTGGTATTCTCTGATTTCAGCCAAGATCCATCTAACATCAGCAACAATATCCCTAGTACCACGCCCCCTTCTAAACCCAGCCTGGACTTCCAGCAATTCTCTGCTGATGTGCTGTTCTAA
>NW_006400305.1:336847-340161 GCF_000299155.1 Elephantulus edwardii
GAAGTTTATAGTCCTTGGTTTTAGTCCTAGGTCCATGATCCACCTTGAGTTGGTTTTTGTGTATGGAGTGAGGTGTGGGTCTTGCTTGAGTCTTTTTTTCTTCTAATAATTCTTTCAGAACTTATTTAGTGCCTCTATCTGCTTCTTTCTGTTCTAGGATTCCAATTATGTACATGCTATTCCTCTTGGTGGTGTCCCACATTATGCTTAGTCTCCCTTCTTTTTACTTTCTATTTGATTTTGTTTTTTGTTCTAGACAATCATTGGTTTATCCTCCTCTCTTTCTCTGGTTCTGTGTTCCATCTCTTCAACTCTGTTCATATGTCCCTCCAACATGTTGACAGTGTCTGAAACATTGGTCCTCATATTCTGGATTGTGGTTTCTTGTTTTCCAGAGCCTCTAATTCCTTTTTTGTTTTATTTGCATGGACTTGGATTGGTTTTGTGTTGTGTTGTTTTTTGGTTTGTTGGGGTTTTTTTTTAATTACTCTTGGTTTTTACTTGCATAGTCCTATAATTTTTTGAGTTTGTCTTTCACCCATTGAAAATATTCAATCATTGTTCTTTTAAAGTCTGTGTCAGAAAGTTTCATCAG
Organism: Elephantulus edwardii; assembly: GCF_000299155.1. NCBI lineage: Eukaryota > Metazoa > Chordata > Mammalia > Macroscelidea > Macroscelididae > Elephantulus > Elephantulus edwardii. The sequence continues at coordinate 337,443 of NW_006400305.1, forward strand.
AATTTCTGGTTTCAGGAAATCCATTAATATGTCACTTTTTGGATGTTACATCTTGTTTTGGGTTTGTGTAGGGTATTGCTTCTTCCATGTCATTGCTGGGGTAGAGTTTTTCACACTTGAGGTCTTAGCAGGCTCTTGGTCTGATAACCTTGGCTAAGGAAGCCAGCAGGTGGGTAGGGCAGCTATCCTGCCCAAGTTTCTCTCAGATCTTGTTTTAGTTGGGGAGCGATATTGTTTGTGAATTAACAGCCTTCTCTGTCAGGGAACTGCTGCAGCTAGGTGGGTCCAAAGTGCTCTAGGTTAAAGGTAGCTCAAGCTCTGAGAGGGGGGAGGAAATGGCTTCACCTGTGAAATTGGTGTCTTTGGTGAACTTTAGAGGGGCAATAATGGGTCATCCTTCAGTTGGCTGGTTCAGTGGTCCAGTTGATGGGACCAGGGGCCTTCTAGATGGAGAGGCCAGAAGGGTCTCCAGACAGTGGGGCTGTGGTCTTGTGTTCCATGCAGGAGAGCAGTTGAGGCCACACTGTTGTTGTGTTGTTGTTATTTGTCTGTACTGTGGAGTCACTTGCAATTCATAGTGACCATGTATAACAACTCTGAAGCCTGCTCTATCCTGTGCCAACTTACTCTCTCTGATACACCTAACCTCATTACCCCAGTCACTGTATCAATCCATCTCATCTATGGTCTCCCTCTCTTTCTCCATCCCTCCACAATTCCAAGCATGATGTCCCCCTCCAAAGACCGGTCCCTCCTTTCAATGTGCCCAAAGTATGTCAGACAAAGCCTCAGAATTCTTGCCTCCAAGGACAAACCTGTCTTCTGTTAGGTCTTTGCACTGGATGTAAGGTCAAGGACTCAAGGAAGAGACCAGAGAGAAAGTGAGAAAGCTCAAAGAAGCTTTATTAAGGGAGCTCCCAGGCAGGTTTCCTTGGTCTGGAGAGAAATAGACCAGGGGGAAACTGCACCCTACTGGTGGGTTAGGGCAGGTTTTTATAGTAAAGGTCTTTAAAAAGGGAAGGGAGGAGCATTCCATTGTGGTTTAGCCAAGTGGGCAAGGCCGTTCACTCCCTTTGTTGGCATGTTGATATTCTTTGAATCCTTCCATTCCGCCCCCCCCCCCGACCTTGGTCTGGGCCTGACTCCAAGCCTCTTTACAGAAAAAGGGGGCAACATATATTTATTGTAATTACTTTCTGCTGAACAGGAGTGTAGATCTGGGGCTCAGAGGCTGGATTGGTTTGGCTCAGGATCAGTAGCCAGGGAAGAACATGGATGTCACAGCAGCTGGTTCACCAATAAGTTGGTAAATTCTTTTATCCTATTAAGTAAGCATTAAAAAATCAGGGAGCAATTAATAACAATATGAAGAGGGCTTTGGATCCAAGTGAGTTGAAGAATAGTGTGGCCCACCATTTGAGAGATGTAGGAGATCTGCTTAGTGACAGGTGCATGTTTGACCTGGGAAAGGTGGTGTTAATTGGTGTTACCTATGACCTTAACCACTGTGGGCCAGTTAGGATGACTGTGGAAGGCCTGTCTTAGCATAGTTGAAGAAGTTTGGGTTCATGCTGTTTGATAAGGATGGTGTCTTCTGGGGCTACTTCAGTTGTATGGTCTAGACCTTCAGGTGAGGGTCTGGGTATGCAGCAGCCTGCATGTTCCCAGAGCCTAATGAGGCAAAGATGAGGAAAATATGATGCTAAAATGGGGGTTCTGTGGGTAGATTACGGTTCAGCAGAAACAGTGAGCCATAAATCAACTGAAAGGGACAAAAAAAGGATGGTGATCAGGGTGTTACTCGGATACGGGAAAAGGTAATAAGAAGTAAGTTGCTGCTTTTCACACCCTCTTTATGGAAACTATAGCATAGGCTGCCTGACAGTAAATTCACAGGTTATAAAAGAGCTGCTGTCAACAGAGTATGGTCTGGTTTAGGAATGGCTTGGCCAAATGTTGTTGTTGTTATGTGCCGTCGAGCCGTTTGCGACTCATAGCAACCCTATGTACTACAGCCCTAAACCCTGCTCTATCCTCTGCCAATTGCATTGCCTCTGACACACTCATCCAGATTACCCCAGTCACTGAATCAATACACCTCATAGAGGGTCTTTCCCTGTTGCGCTGTCTCTCCACCCTACCAAGCATGATGTCCCTCTCCAAGGACCTGTATCTCCTTACAACATGTCCAAAGTATGTCAGACAAAGCCCCAGAATCTTTAACCCTCTCCAGGATGAATCTGTTTGTTTTCTCCAGCACCACAGCTCAAAGGCATGAATTCTCCTTCTATCCTCCCTAGTCATTCTCCAACTCTCTGATGCATAACAAGTGATTGCAAAGACCATGGCCTGTATCAGGCGCACCTTAGTCTCCAGAGAGACACATTTGCTCTTCAGTACTTTAGAGAGGCCCTTAACATCAGAGTTTCCCATCAGGATACGTTTTTAGATTTCCTGGCTGCTGGTACCAAGAGTGTTGATCGTGGAGCCGAGCAAACTGAAGCTATGAACAATATCAATCTCTTCGTCATCCATCCTGATGCTACCAGTTGGTCCAGTGGTGAAAATCTTTGTCTTCTTGACATTGAGCCTCAGTCCATACTGAAGGCTGCAGTCCTTGAAACTCCGCAGCAAGTGCATGAGGTCCTCCTCAGTTTCAGCAAGCTGGGTTGTGTCATCTACATAACGCAGATTGTTAATAGATCTTCCACCAATCCTG
>NW_006400306.1:0-26303 GCF_000299155.1 Elephantulus edwardii
TAGAGAAAAGATTGACATTATCAATGATTTCATCTTAGATTCACCATCAACATCCTTGATATCAGCAGTCAGGGCATCAGGAGATGTGTTGCATTGGGAAAGTCTGATGTCAGAGACCTCTCCAAAGTCCTAAAGAACAATAATGTCAGTTTAAAAACTAAGATGCACCTGATTCAACCATGTTTTTTTTTTCAATTACCTGCTTTGTATCTGAGAGCAGGACAATGGATAAGAATGACAGGAGAATCTATGCCTTTGAGTTGTGGTTTTGGAGAACAGTACTGCCAAAGGAACAAAGAAATTACGTCTTTGCAAAGTGAAGCCAGTGTCCTCCTTAAAGGCAAGGATGGAGTTTTTCCTTAAAGATTAAAGATTAAGTTTTCCTTAAAATGAAGCTTTGTCTCACATACTTTGGGCATGTTGTTCAGAGAGGTTATGCCTTGGAAAGGGATATCACACTTAGAAAAGTAGAAAGTCAGCAAAAGAGAAGAAGACCTTTCACCAGATGGATTCACACAGTGATTATTACAATGGGTTTAAGTGTGTCCAAGATTATGAGGATGGTAGGATAGGGTTCAAATTTGTCATATTCAACTCGACAGAACCTAACCAAAATAATAACACCAATGCATCTGAAAGTTGGGCAATGAATAAGGGAGACCAAAGAAAAATCAATGCCATTGGATTGTGGTGTTGGGGAAGACTATTGAATAAACCAAGGACTGTCAAAAGAATAAATCTGTTTTAGAAAAAGTGCAATCTGAGTGCTTCTTAGAGGAGAAAACACTAATAAACATGTGCTTTAGTGAGCAGTTTGAGATACTGAGAGCTGATGAGAGACAATAGAAGACACAACTATTGGTCTTTACTCCTCTGAAGCAAAAATAAAAGAAGGAAAGCCCAGAGTGAAAGAAACTATTCCACAGGATAACTACAGTGAGACCAGAAGAACTAGATGGTGCCCGGCTACCACAACCAATTGTTCTACTCACACCACAATCGATGGACTCTGAGAGAATGGGGGAAACATAGAGAAAATAACCTCAAATTCCTAGAGAGAAAAAAATCAACACAGTAAAACTGTAGCTTAGCTGATTGGACAGTATAAAATAGAAGAAGCTTGCAATAGTGTAAAATTGTGTTGCATGTGCCTTCACCCCTACTCTGAGCTATAATTCATGAAGAGTAAGAATAAAGTGGATGCCCACTATTTTGTAAAAGTTTTTTGACAACAAGAACTATTTTATGCCTTTTTTTAACAGTAAATAACAATAAATCAAAAGCAACAGAACATCATAGATGCATAGCTGTAAAGGAGTGTCAGGGAAGTTTGACAATCTCAGTGACCAGCTCTGGTCCCAGCCCTCGTCCTCAGCCCTGTCATCTCCCCGAGGGCCTCAGTTTATGTTCATCTGTGGAGTGGGTTTGGACAACCCTGTGTTGAAGGACTGGTGAGGTGCGTGTGGCTTAGGGAAAGGGACACAATGACTGGCACGTACTGGCTCTCCCATGAATGGCAGTTTTAGGACTGTTCTGGTCCCAGATGTCCTCCACCACCTTTCCCTCTGGACATGGCTTCCTTTTCCAGGCCTCTCACAGAACAGGAAGTCACCTAAGACACTACCTCATCCAAAAATGCCTCTTCTGACACACACTCAGGAAGCTCTCCCTTCCAGAGGGTTCATCCCTGACTCTGGGTGAGAGGCCATTCAGAGCTCCTCGAATGTGAGTCCTTCTCTCCCTCCCAGGTCCTCTCCCATGTAAACCACTGGTTGCGTTCAGTAAGGCAATAAATACCACGTGAGCCCAAAGAGCAGCTGTCCACCCAGACCTCTCTCTCACAGGGCAGTCCTCAGGAGGAGCTGTGTCCCCAGAGTCCCAGGATGCTGTGGGGGGGGCATTTGTGCTTGGCACCCCAGCCTGGGGACCCCCCATCTGACACCCTCTTTGAACAACGACACTACCTCACTGCCGTGGAGTTGACTCCGCTGAGCCTCCAGCGGGTTTTCAGTGGTGATAAATCACATGGCAGGACGTTACCTTTCTCCCACAGAGCAGCTGGGCGACTCCAACCGCCTGCCTTTGGGATGTCGGCTCAACTCCCTACAGACTTGGCTACCAGAGCTCCTAATTTTGGGGGAAAAGGAAAAGGAATAAAAGACCTGATCTTGTGATATTCTAGATGTTTGCGATATGAATACTGTGTTTATCTTGCTTTTGGTAAAGTATATAATTTTTAATAGCAAAATTTTTTAATTGAGATTTTATGAAAGAATATAGAGAACATTTATTTCCACTCATTCGTTGTTGCACATTTTCCTTCCTGCCCACCCCTTCCTTCCCTCCAGTTCACTTTTCTCTTTGAAAAAAAAAAATTCCTTCTTTGTTATGCACACCTGCCCCCAACAGTCCACTTTACTATGCAGCTCCTACTCTGGAAACTTGTCATGCAAACAATATCCAATCACATATCCCCTTTAAACAGTTCTCTCCCTCATATATTTCAATGCAGTGGACATTATTTATGCTGGCGAGGTCGTAGAGAAACTGGAACCCTTATTCACTGTTGGTGGGTGTGTAAAATGATGCAACCACTATCAAAGGCTGTATGGGGCTTTCTCAGAAAGCTGGAACTAGAAATACCATTTGACCAGTAATTCCACTACTGGGAATATACCTTAAAGAAACCAGAACCACCACACAAGCAGATATATGCACACCCACGTTTATTGCGGTTTTATTCAGAATAGCAGAGTTGGAAACAACCCAAGTGCCCATCAACAAATGAATGTATAGAGAAGCTGTGGTATACACAATGGAATACTATGCTGCATTGAAAAGCAAGGAACTCATGCAATATTATGCAAACTGGGTGACCCTGGAGGACATTATGTTGAGTGAAATATCTCAGTCACAAAAGGACAAATACCACCTAATGCCACTGTTATAAAACAGGACTGACATCGGGCTTGGGGGGAACTAAACTATACAATTTTAAAGTTTTTTCTTTTTTTTTTTTTGCACATTTTCTTTCCCCTTGTCTCCCTCCCCTAACTTACACTGCCATGTAGCCCTTTTTCCAGATTGTTGTCATACATATAATGTATAATCATATATTCCTTTCTGATCAATTTTTTGTAGGTTCACACATCAGGATGGAAGCTTTGTGCTGTTGCTTGACTCAGGAGCAAATAAGGGTAAATAATATAACTTATAAAATGATATCCTGGTGTTTAAACCACTTATTAAAAGGAACAAGAGTTGAAAAATTGCTGGAGAAAGACACAGAAGAGTAACCACATTGGGCTCGCTAGAATCAAAACAAAATCATGCTATATGCTCCGCCACCCCTCCCTCCTGACCTCTCTGACCCTCCACTGCTTCAGTGGCTGATTGCTCTCTTAGCAGTGAAGTTTGTCCCCAGGCCTAAGCGTTAGGAGGTGGTGGGTGTGGCCTGGGATGGATACAACCAAAGGACCTGTACAAGGCTCTGGCTACAGCTCGCCCTCTCTCCTCCTCCGCCTCTCTCAGAGCCCGCATGTAATGACCTGGGAAGGAACTCAAGTCCCTGCCACTGATATTGGCCAGATACTCTATGACTTTTAGCTCACTGGTTTCTGCATAGGCCCGTGGCCCCCACAGGTACCCATAGCAAGGAGGCTGACTGTTAGGCACTCGTCTGACCTCAAGGTACCCATTCTGTACCCAGTCATGAGTGAGAAGCCTGCGGGGCTCCCCAAAAATGAAGTGTTCCCTCCCTGCATGCACATCCATCGTGTCTAGTGCCTCCCAGATCTTCTCCTCAGGGGCATGGCCGCCTTCCAGGAAGATGACACACAGGACCGTGATCAGGAGGCCGTTCCTGGGCAAGGTCAGCACATGGCTCTGGGACATCAGGTCATAGGTGAGGCCCAGGGAGGGGACCAGGACATAGGTGTGGGAGGTGGGGTTCACTTCCTTCACTTCCACACCAAAGAGCAGCTGCAGGATCCCCAAGGTCTGCCCAAAGATCCTGGGGAAGTATCTCTCATCCCTTCTGCTGAGCAGAGCTAGAATTTCTGTCTTATTAGTGCTCTCCCGCTTTTGATACTTGAAGAGCAGGAAATTCAACAAAAGCCACACATTCTTTTCTAGATTTTCTCTGCGCCTGCGCTCAGCATTAGACCTGGCCCTGGGGGCTCTAGCACCCGCCCCTTCCTGATTGCTGGTGCCCTCAGCTGACATGGCCCCTTCGGGGGAGGAGGAGGCATCCTGGGGACTCTGGGGTGTACTCTCTGCCCCCAAAGGAGTCCCCTCCTCCTGGGGTCCCGGGATCAGGGAACACTCAGCAGAGGAGGAAGAGGGGGCAGTAGAGGCCATGGCAGCCGCCCCCTCCTCAGCCCCTGGGCTCTGCACCCCCTCCAGGATCTGGGGCTCGCTCTGCTCCTGGAGCCCGTGCTTCTGCTCACAGTCCTGACTCTTCTGCGACATGATGAGTCTTGGCGACCAGAAGGAGGATGGCTGATGGTTGCCCGTGGTGGTCGACTTCTGGAAAAGAGGGAAGAAGGGGTGTGTAGTCAACAGCCTCAGCTGAGAAATTCAACCTTGATGGCTCTGACAGAGGCCTTCCTCTGGACCTCACAGATGCCCTGTTGTCCTGACAATCTATTTTAAAGATCCCCCAAGTGGGAAGTGCCCACCTCCCTGGGGTGCAGGTCTGATTTTCTAGGGTGACATTGGGGTGTGTGGAGTTGAGGGATATGGAATTACTGCTCTTCCTGGTGGGTGAGAACTTGGTCCATGTTTGGGGTCCTCACCTTGACACCTAGTAGAACAGGACTCTGTCCTCTACTGACTTGGCATCACCCCCTCCAACCTAGACGCTCACCTCGCTGAGACCCATGTGAGCAGTGAGGGGGTCTGGGATCCCCCAGCACTGACATGGGAGATGCTGAAATGGAGGGCACCCTCAGATCTCCTTCAAAACATTCACCTTTCACCTTGCCAGCCACTGGCCCTGACTCCCACCACATAGAAGCCTGGGAGGGCATACCACCTCTGGCCATCCCTGGGGCCTTTCGGGGTTGAGAACAAGGTCCAGCCCAACTTGCCTGCCCCTCCCCCTTTTTTCTATGGGGGTTAGTATTTTCTCTCTTCACCAGAGTCCTCACCTTGACTCCCAGCAGCACCTGAGATATCCCTTGTCTTGATCAGATGTGATTCCCTCTGCCGATCGACTTTCACGCCACCTTCCTGAGGTCCTAGGGAGAAATGTTATGAGATTCTATCTCGGTAGAGCCATGCTGAGGGACTCAAGAGCTGTGGCTGGGGGACTTTCTTTCAGAGGTCTCTGTGTTCTGGGCCCTAGTGTGCCCTCAGCCCTTCCCATTACTCCTAGCAGGGGCCGTAGGTGAGGATCGAGTCCATGGATTCAAGCTGAGTTCTCTAGAGAAGCAAATCAAACAGATGAGGGAGAGACAGACAGACAGACAGACAGGAGGGATGGGGAGAGGAGAGAATGAGAGAGATTTAAAAAAATGGCTCACGTGCTTGTAGAGGCAGGTAAATTTCAGGTCCGTAATTCAGATCGAGAGAGAGAGGTATGTCTAGAGAGACTTGTGTCCAAGTCGTCAGCAGGCACGCAGGGTCTCAGAACCCAGTCTTCAGAGACTCCTAGCTTCAGCTTCAGCAGGCCAATGAATCTAAAGGTTGTCGGGGAGCCAGTCGGCTTGGCTCCAGACTGCAAAGGGGGCAGGTTCTGCCGACCCCAGGTGCAAGTCTGGAGGACACAAGCCAGGGATTCACTTTCAGATGAGTGGAAAGGGCTGTAGCTTCTTGCTGGAGAGCTCAACCTTTTATACTATGCAGGTCATACCCCCCGTGGAACCAACCTTAATCAGATAAAGCTCATTCTGTCTTTAGAGAACTGGCCCTAGTCCACCTTGCCTCACCAGTCACATGCTGTTGAGTACAGTAGAGTGGGAACCCACTCGTAGTGAACCCTCTAGCAAATTTTCAGAGGCAGTAAAGTGCACAGCAGGAGATTGCCCATCCTCCACAGGAGCATTTGAAGACATGCCTTTGTGATTGTATCACAATCTTACCATTAGACCCACGGAGCTTCCTCACTAACATCATAGACGTATTTTACCACCCAAGGTATTTTAGTCAACCTCATGACCACATTGACAAGCCATATTAAAAATCACATGGCTGAACCCTCTCAGATCCTGAGTCTGAATTAAGAGGTAGTTGAGACTGCCCAGGACTGACATCGGGAGTGGACTCTCTGGAAGACCCTTTGTTTGGAGCTCCTGTATCCCCTCACAACTCCCTTCTATTCCCAGCAGGGCCAGGACCACTCCATGCAATGATAGAGGCTGACCTCTCAGAAGATACCGTTTGTCCTTCAGACTGCAAGGATTATTGGAGGGGTTGCTGGTATTCCCTAGAACCCCAGGACCTGATACTCTGAGATTCTCTCTCTTTTGAGATTCCAGGTCTCCTATGTCCTATCCATTGCTTTTGGCTCCCCTGTGGTAATGGAAGTGCCTTTTGTCCCTCAGATCCCAGCCAAATTTAGGAGACACTAGTATCTCCCTGAACTGAAATCAGGGATTGATACTCATGGGGTCTATCTATTTTAAAATCATGGTCTCCTCAATCCTCACTTGGAAGTTGAGGAGACCCTTGGTTTCTTTCTTCCAGAAAACCATATCACCTTTCCTCCACAACCATCACCTATTGTGCCCATAGTTAGGAATTCCCAGGGACATGTAGTAGGGCCAGGATCATTTGCATGGTGATGGAACAATCTGTGAATGGTTAAAGGAACCATCTATACCTGTAAGACTGTCATTTCACTCCTTACATCCTCTTGTAACTCCCAAAATAAAGATGTAGGGGACAGTACCTCTCCCAGCAACTGTGTTTGGTATCTTCCAGGGCTGAGAGCAGGCACTTGGCCCCCGTGGCATACACTCTGTTCTAGGGAGGGTCCATTCTCTGTTCCTGTAGGTCTCCTTCTTGTTAGATAGGAAAGTCTGTCTTTAAGGTCCAGGGCAGGAGTGGAGACCTTTCAAAGAAACATGTCCCCACCAAGTGCTCAGTACTAACATTCCTGAGATGTTACCTGAGCGCTCAGGCATCAGAATCATACCCATGAATTTCTTAATGACAATCAGAATTTTGCAGGGCCCCACTGGCCCCATTGGAATTGACTGTTTCCTTCCTGCCCTAACCTGAAGCCCTATGGCTTGTCCACATTTTTCCGTACCTGGCTTATCCAGTCTTCATGCATTGTTGTTGTTGTTAGGGCCAAGCACGATGACTATGACTCACAGCAATCCTATGCACAGCAGGTCTGAATCATGTCCTGTCCTGTGCCATCCTCACGATCTCTGATATACTCGGTCCCGTTACTGCAGTCACTGTGGCAATCCCCCTGGTCGGGAGTCTTCCTCACCTTTGCTGATCATCGGATTTTCCAAGGAATAGCCTCTTCTAGTAACATGCTCAAATTATGTAAGATGAAGATTCATCATCCTTGCCTCCACGGAACACACTGGCTGCACTTTCACTAATAAATATCCTTTTGTTCCTTTGGCATTCCATGCAACTTAGCACTCTTCTCTAACATTACAACTCAAAGACATTGATCTTTCTTTATCCTTAGTCATGATTCAGTTCTCAGATGCATAGCAGGTAATTGAAAAGACCATGGCCTAAGTAAGTGCACCTTAGTCCTCAAACGGACATCATTGCTCCTCAACAAATTGGAGAGGTGCCTGAGTACAGACTTGCCAGTGCAATATATCTTTTGATCTTGACTGCTGGTATCAATGTTGTTGATAATTGATTTAAGGAAGATTAATTTATTGACTGTTTCCATCTTTTCTCCATCTATCATGGTGTTGCTTATTAGCCCTGTGAAAAGGATGTTTGCTTCATATGTAATCTATATTGTAGGCTGTACTCTTTGATCTTCTACCACAAGTGTTTCAAGTCCTCTTCACTTTCTGCCAGCCAGTAAGGTTGTGTCATTTGAATAATGAAGGTTGTTGATAAAGTCCAGATTCTTTTAAATTCCAGCTTCTCAGATTAGTTACTCAGTATATAAGTTGAAAAGTTATGGAGAGAGTATATAGCCCCGAAACACATCTTTCTTTTTTAAATTTGATATTGGTTTGCAGATAAAGTTTGTATAAGATCTTTCCCATTTCCTTTACCTAGCCCTCGCTCTGTGCATGAAATTGTGTGACCCTATGATTACTCCCCTGCCCATCGTCACCCCTCTGCCCAGCCTACCCTCCCCCACTTGGATCCTCCTACACATTTTACTAGTTTTCTGTTTCTACAATAATGGTCTTATGAAGCATTTGTCTTTATGGGACTGAGTTAACTTAGTATAATGCTCTCCAGTCCCTCCATAGTTAGGTAGTAATTTTCAAAATCATTGCTCCTGCATGCTGCATAGTATTCTTTTTTTATTTTAATGCAAGTTTATAAAGAACATGGATTTCCGTTCATTCATTGTTGTACGTTTTCCTCCCTACCGCCGCCCCAGTTCACTTTTTTCCTTTGGAAAAAAAAGTTCTTTCATTGTTATACAGTGCCCCCCACCTGACCACTTCACTATGCAACTCTTATTCTATACTCTTGTCATGCCAGTAATACCTACTCATATGTTCCTTTTACACAGTTCTCTCTCTTGTCTGTTTCAATGCTGAGTACATTATTTATCCCCTCTTTTCTTAATTCCCCTGAATTCCCATATTAGTCTTGTTCTATAATAGTGGTATTATGCAGTATTTGTCTTTTTGTGACTGAGGTATTTCACTCAGCATAATGTCCTCCAGAATCACCCATTTTGTATAATATTTTATGAGTTCTTTGTTTTCAGTGCTGCATAGTATTCCATTGTGTGAATATACCACAGCTTCTCTATCCATTTGTTTGTTGATGGACACGAGTGGTTTCTATCACTTGGCTATGGTGAACAATGCAGCAATAAATATGGGTGTGCATAAATCTGTTTGGGTGGAAGCTCTGGCTTCTTCAAGGTATAGTCCCAGTGGTGGAATTGTTGGGTCAAATGGTATTTCTATTTCCAACTTTTTGAGAAGGTGCTATACTGCCTTCCAATGTGGCTGTACCATTTTACACTCCCAGCAACTGTGAATGAGGTTTCTAGTTTCTCCACAACCTTGCCAGCATTGATTGCTTGCTGCTCTGTTAAATTTTGCTTTTGTATTGCAGTGAGATGATATCTCATAGTTGTTTTGATTTGCATCTCTCTTAGAGCTAGGGATTTTGAACATTTCTTCATGTGTTTGTTCACCATCTGAATGTCTTCTTTGGTGAAGTGTCTGTTTATATCCTGTGCTCATTTTGTGATTGAGTTGTTTACCTTTATCTTGTTGCAGTACTCTAATATTCTATAAATTCTATATATAATTCCCTTATATCCAGCATGTCATTAGCAAATATTTTTCACCAGTATGTGGCTTCCCTTTTTACCTTGTGGGAGAAGTTTTTTGATGTGCATAGGGATTTGATTCTTAGAAGGTCCCATTCATCTATTTTATTGTCTCCTGGTTGTAGGTTTTTCAGAATGCTTGAGAGACTGTTCATGTGGATTAGGACTTCTAGAGTTCTTCCAAGATTTTCTCTGATTAAATTTATAGTCCTTGGTTTTAGTCTTAGGTCCTTAATCCACTTTGAGTTGGTTTTTGTGTATGGTATGAACTGTGGGTCTTGCTTGAATTTTCTGCAGATAGTTTTCCAATTTTGCCAACACCATTTGTTAAAAAGGCTGTCGTTTTTTCACTTAACTGATTTCATCTCCTTATTAAAAATCACTCAGTCATAGGTAGATGGACTGATTTCCGGGTTCTCAATTCCATTCCATTCATATATATGTCTGTCATTGTACCAGTACCACGCTGTCTTGACCACCACAGGAGTGCAGTAGGATTTTAAATCAAGGAGTGAGATGCCTCCTACCTTGTTTCTCTTTTTCAAGAGTGCTTTGCTTATTTGGGGTCTCTTTCCATTTCAGACGAAATTGAAGATTGCCTTTTTCATCTTGTTGAAAAATGGAATTGATATTTGTATTGGGATTGCATTAAACGTGTAAATTGCCTTTGGTAGGATTGTCATTTTCACAATATTGAGTCTTCATATCCAACAGAAAGGTATATTCTTCCATTTCTCCAGGTCTCTTTTTGTTTCTTGTAGTAATGTTTTATAATTTTCTTTGAATAGGTCCTTTGTGTTTCTAGTTAGATTTACTTCCAAGTATTTAATCTTGTGATTAGCTATTGTGATGGGTATTGTTTTTCTTAGCTCCAGTTCTGTATTCTCCTTGTCACTGTAGAGAAATCCAATTGGTTTTTGTATGTTGATCTTGTATCCTGCCACTTTGCTAAATTGGTCAACTATGTCCAGTAGTTTTCTTGCTGAGTCTTTAGGGTTTTCTAAGTATACTATCATATCATCTGCATATAGAGATAACTTTACCTCCTCTTTGCCAATTTGGATACTACTTATTTCCTTTTCTTGTCTTATTGCTTCTGGTTAGAGAGCTCTCTAAAGTGCTGAAGTGCAAAGATGTCAATCCGGAGACTAAGGTGCGCCTGTTACATGCCATGGTCTTTGCAATCACTTGCTATGCATCAGAGAGCTGGACAATGACTAGGAATGATAGAAGGAGAATTGATCCTTTTGAGCTGTGGTATTGGAGACGTGTTAAATATACCATGGACTGCTAGGAACACAAATAGGTTTGTCCTGGAGAGGGTGAAGCTGGGCTGCTCCTTGGAGGTAAGGATTCTGAAGCTTCATCTCACATACTTTGGACACGTTGCAAGGAGGGACCAGTCCTTGGAGAGGGACGTCATGCTTGGGAGAGTGGAGGGACAGTGCAGGAGAGGAAGACCCTCGATGAGATGCACTCATTCAGTGACTGGGGTAATGGGGGTAGGTGTATCGTAGGTGGTGAGATTGGCACAGGATAGGGCAGAGTTTAGGGCTGTTGTACATAGGGTCATTATGAGTTGCAGGCGACTCAACGGCACATAACAACAACAACAAGATTTCTAATACAATATTGAATAGGAGAGGTGATAGTGGGCATCCTTGCCTAGTTCCTGTTCTCAAAGGAAATGCCTTTAATCTCTCTCCATTGGGAACAATGTTGGTTCTCTGGTATGTGTATATACTTTTTATTATGTTGAGGGAATTCTCCTCTATTCCTATTTGGTTGAGCGTTTTAGTCAGGAAAAGGTGTTGGATTTTGTCAAAGGCCTTTTCTACAGCAATTGATGTGAGCATGTAGTTCCTTTCTTTGTTAATGTGATGAATTACACTGATGATTTTCTTATGTTGAACCATCCTTGCATATCTGTTATGAATCCCACTTGGCCATGGTGAGTTATATTTTCAATGTATCATTGGATTTTACTGGCCAAGATTTTATTCCGGGTTTTTGCATCTATGTTCATGAGAGAGATTGGCCTACAGTTTTCTATTTTGGTAGTGTCTTTACCTGGCTTTGGTATCAAGGATATATTTGCTTCATAGCATGAATCTGGGAGAATGCCATCTTTTTCTATTTTTTTAAAATACTTTATGTAGAATTGGTGAGAGTTCTCTGAATGTTTGATAAAATTCACTTGTAAAACCATCTGGTCCAGGGCTTTTTTTTTTCCTGGAAGTTGTTTTATTACCTTTTCAATTTCTTCTTTTGTAATGGGTCTGTTCATGTGTTCTATTTCAGTCTGTGTCAGTTCAGGTAGGTTGTGAGCTTCTAAGTACCTGTCCATTCTCTCTAGATTTTCATATTTGTTTGAGTATAGTTTATTATTAACCTCTTTATTTAGTGGGTTCTGTTGTGACATTGCCTGTTTCATCTCTTATTCAGATTATTTGTGTCTTTGTTTTCATTTGTAAGTTTTATAAGAAGTTTGTTGATTTTGTTGACCTTTTTGAAGAACCAACTCATGGTTTTGTTGATGGTTCAATTGTTTTTCTGGTTTTTATTTCATTTATTTATGCCCTAATTTTTACAATGTCATTTTTTTAGAGGGTGTGAGGTTTTCTTGCTGTTCTTTTTCAATTTGTTGGAGATATTGCGGTAGAGAGTCAATAGTCATTTTTTCCTGTCTTTTAATGTGTTTGCTTATTGCTATAAATTGACCTCTAATTACTGTTTTGGCCATTTCCCAGAGGTTTTTGTAAGTTGTATTTTCATTGTCATTTGTTTAAAGAAACTTTTTGATTTAATTTTTTATTTCTTCTAGTACCCAGTCATGTTCAATCAAGGTGTTTTGTATAATGTTTCATGAGTTCCTTGTTTTTCAATGCAGCATAGTATTACATTGTGTGAATATATCACAGCTTCTCTATCCATTCATTTGTTGATGAATACTTGGATTGTTTCC
This sequence comes from Elephantulus edwardii, assembly GCF_000299155.1. Classification (NCBI taxonomy): domain Eukaryota; kingdom Metazoa; phylum Chordata; class Mammalia; order Macroscelidea; family Macroscelididae; genus Elephantulus; species Elephantulus edwardii. Next base: position 12,423 of record NW_006400306.1, read on the forward strand.
AACTCTTTGCTATTGTAAACAAAGCAGCAATAAACATGGATGTGCATATATCTGCTTGGGTGGCAGTCCTGGTGTCTTTAGGGTCTATTCCCAGTAGTGGAATTGCTGGGTCAAATAGTATTTATATTTCCAAATATTTGAGAAGGAGCCATACTGCCTTCTGTAGTGGTTGTACCATTTTGCACTCTCACCAACAATGAATAAGGGTTCCAGTTTCTCCATAAGGTCCATCTGATTGAGGCCATAATCTTTTCAATCACTTGTTGTACATCTGAGAACTGGAGAATGACTAAAGATTAAGAAGAATTGACATTTTTGAGTTGTGATATTGGAGAAAGTACTCAATATCCCCCAAACAAAAAAAAAAAAACAACAAAACAGATATGTCTTCAAGAAAGTGAAGCCAAAGTGCTCCTTAGAGGCAAGGATGCCCAAGCTAGCTTCATCTCACATAGTTTGGGCATTTTATTAGATGAGGCTATTCCTTGGAATGGGACATCATGGTTGGAGAGGTAGAGGGTTAGTGAAAGAGAAGAAGACTGTCAATGAGATGGATTTACAGTAACTGTAGCAATGGGCTCAAGTGTGTCAGAGATGATGAGTATGGCACATGATAGGATAGGTTCAGGTCTGTTGTTCATAGAGTCAACTATGAGTCATACTCAAACTGATGGAGCTGAACAAGAACAAAAACTAAAGTTAGGCCAGGGGGCTCTGGTGGACTACTGGTAAGAAGCTGCACTGCAAACCTGAAGGCACACAGTCACAGTTCAAATCCATCAGCTGTTCTGTGAGAGAAAAAGGGGCAATCCCTCCCATGGGATTTTCTGCCTCTGAAAACCCAGTAGAGGGTCAGCTATGAGTTGGTTCTGAATTGACAGTATATAACAACAACAGCAGTGTAAGACTAAGCATTTTTATTATGAAAAGAAAGTCCTTTAGTTGCCCTTTCCCATCTCTTCCTGTAATCTATGACTAAGAGTTACTCCCCTTTATCCACAGCATGTGAATAGTACCAACTGTCTCCAGAATAGTGATAAAACCAGAACAAACAGTACAGGACATGACTACTGATCAAAGGAGTACTGAAGAACAGAAAGAAGATACTGTAAAAATGTGTATGCTACTCTGTCCTGTCCCTCCCTTATAGAAGCCCCCACAGTCTCCAAGACAGCAAGGCAGGGCTGCTCATAGCTCTATCTCCTACATACCATTTTATATGAAAACTTGGCTTTTCCTACTCCAAACTCTATGTTGAAGATAGTTTTTGGGTTTTGTATTTTTCCATCAGGCGGGGATAGATCTATGACTTTCATGTGTGTATACTGTTACATGCTGTCAAATAGCAAGCATGTCCTTGGCTATATCTGCTTATTGAAATCAGATCAGTTGTTATTCTATACATTCCTAGGACTTCACTTTTAGCAAATGCCTTAAATGACATCTGAACATCTTTTTTTTTTAAAAAAAAATTTTAATTCATATTGTAGTGAAAGTTTATAAAGAACTTAGATTTCCATTCATTCATTCTTGCACATTTTCCTCCCTGCCTCCCTTCCCCCTAGTTCGCTTTTTCTTTGGGATAAAAGTTCTTTCACTGTTATACAGACCCACTCCACCCCAGACCACTTTACTGTTCAGCTCTTATTCTGAACTCTTGTCATGCCAATGGCACCTAATCATATATTCTTTTTATCTCCCTCGTTTGTTTCAGTGTCATGTACATTATTTATCCCCCCTTTTTATAGTTGCCCCAAACCCCCATGTTTTATAACAGTGGTATGATGCAGTCTTTGTCTTTTTGTCACTGAGATATTTTACTAAGCAAAATGTCTGCCATGGTCACCCATTTTGTATACTAGTTCATGAGGTCTTTGTTTTTCAGTGCTGCATAATATTCCATTATGTGAACATACCACAGCTTCTCTATCCATTTATTTGTTGATGGGCACTTGGGTTGTTTCCAACTCTTTGCTTTTGTGAACAAAGCAGCAATAAACATGGGTGTGTGTATATCTATTTGGGTGGCAGTTCTGATTTCTTTAGGTATATTCCAGTAGTGCAATTGCTGAGTCAAATGGTATTTCTAACTTTTTGAGAAAGTGCCATACTGCTTTCCATAGTGGTTGCACCATTTTACACTCCCACCAACAGTGAATAAGGGCTCCAGTTTCTCCTCAACCTCGCCAGCATTTGTTGTTTGCTGCTCTGTTGAATACTGCTGTTCTTATTGGCGTGAGATGATATCTCATAGTTGTTTTGATTTGCGTCTCTCTTAGAGCTAGGGATTTCGAGCATTTCTTCATGTGTTTGTTCGCCATCTGAATGTCTTTGGTGAAGCGTCTCTTCATATCCTGTGCACATTTTGCAATTGGGTTGTTTACCTTTATCTTGTGGTGCTTGAGTACTCTATAAATTCAGACATGTCATTACCAAATATATTTTTCCAGTTTGTGACTTTCCTTTTTACTATGTTGGAGAAGTTTTTGGATGTGCATAGGGGTTTAGGAGGTGGATTGATTTGGTGACTGGGGTAATCAGTATGAGTGCGGAGACAATGAGATTGGCACAGGACAGAACAGAGTTTAGGGTTGTTGTACACAGGGTCACTATGAGTTGCAAGCGACTCAACGGCACATAACAACAACAACAACAACATAGGGATTTGACTCTTAGAAGGTCCCATTCATCTATTTTATCCTCTCCTGGTTTTAGGTTTTTCAGGATGTTGGAAGACTGTTCATGTTGTGGATTAGTACTTCTAAGTTTCTTCCAAGCTTTTCTCTAATGAAGTTAATAATCTTTGGTTTTAGTCCTAAGTCCTTAATCCACTTTGAGTTGGTTTTGGTGTATGATGTGAGGTGTGGATCTTGCTTGAATTTTCTGGAAATAGTTTTCCAATTTTGCCAACCCTATTTGTTAAAAGTGCTGTCATTTCCATACTTAACTGATTTCATCTCTTTGCCAAAAATCAGTTGACCATAGGTAGATGGGCTGATTTCTGGGTTCTCAATTCCATTTCATTGATTTATGTGTCGTCTGTCATTGTACTAGTACCATGCTCTCTTGACCACCATGGCAGTGTAAGAGGATTTGAAATCAGGGAGTAAGATGCCTCTTACCTTGTTTCTCTTTTTAAGGAGTCCTTTGCTTATTCAGGGCCTCTTTCCATTCCAAATGAAATTGGAGATTGCCTTTTCCATCTCGTTGAAGAATGGAATTGATATTTGTATTGAGATTGCATTGAATGTGTAGATTGCCTTTGGTAGGATTGTCATTTTCACTGTATTGAGTCTTCCTAGCACACTTGCCGACACATAGACCACCTTGAGAAGGTACACAGGCATTTGGTTGTCTCTGGGGAGGAAAACTGGGTGGATGAGGACAAGGCTGAGGAGGAAACATTCTCTGCACTGTGCACTCTTTTGTGCTTTATGAGTTTGATGCCACAGACATGAGATTCCTAGTTAATAAGCCACAGCCTATTTCCAAAAGAAAATGAGCCCTTGAGTGACCATCTGCACCACTGTATGCTCTTATCTCTTCCCAGAAGCAGCTGCGACAGAGCTCTGGTGGTCCCACCTCTCATTCCACAATCCAGGAAGCAATAAAGCTGAGGTCATCTCAGCTCAACAACCAGGGCCTGGAGGGAGACTCATTGCCTCCTTCACTGCAGGGGAGAAACCCCAACTCATCAAACCCCTGCACCCCAACTGGGGTCCGAGTGAACAAGCTGGTCTTTATGAAGGGTCAGAAGCTAAGACCCAGGCCATTCCAACCCCAACTTCACACCTGTTGCACCAGCAGGCAATCTGAGCTTCCTGCAGCAGAGGGATTGACAGGAGCCCGCCTAACAACAGAAGAACAAAACATGTAAGAATCTCATTGTGAAATCTAGACAGGGCCAGGCTGCCTCACCTTTTCCCCATTGAGTGCCTGGGGGTGGATTTAAGGGGACATTTTCAAAAGAAAAAGTCAAGAAAATATATAAAAATTAATAAAAAGTATAACATTGCAACATCTCAGGAATAGGGCTATCATTCAAATGAAAACTCACAAAATTGGTACCCATGTATAAATATGAAGACAGAGAGAACTTACTAAATTACATAGGATTAAAAGTTTAAATATGTCCCTTTCAGACATGTTAGACTTGTCAGACCCAATGTTTTTTCCCAATCTGTGGCTTCCCTTTTTACCCTGTTGGAGAAGTTTTTGGATGTGCATAGGGATTTAAGTCTTAGAATGTCCCATTCATCTATTTTATCCTCTCCTGGTTGTAGATTTTCCAGGATGCTTGGAAGACTGTTTATGTTGTGGATCAGGACTTCTAGAGTTCTTCCAGGCTTTTCTTTAATGAAGTTTATCATCTTTGGTTATAGTCCTAGGTCCATAATCCACTTTGAGTTGGTTTTTGTGTATGTAGTGAGGTGTGGGTCTTGCTTGAGTTTTCTGGAGATAATTTTCCAATTTTGCCAACACCATTTGTTTAAAAAGGCTGTCATTTCCCCACCTAACTGATTTCATCTCCTTGTCAAAATCAGTTGACCATAGGTAGATGGCCTGATTTCTGGGTTCTCAATTCTATTTTATTTATTTATGTTTGTCATTGTACCAGTGCCACACTGCCTTGACCACTACAGCAGTGAAGTAGGATTTGAAATCAAAGAGTGAGATGCCTCCTACCTAGTTTCTCATTTTCAGGAGTGCTTTGCTTATTCAGGGCCTCTTTCCATTCCAAATGAAATTAGAGATTGCCTTTTCCATCTCGTTGAAGAATGGAATTGATATTTGTATTGAGATTGCATTAAACGTGTAAATTGCCTTTGGTAGTATTGTCATTTTCACAATATTGAGTCTGACAAGGAACTTATATCTAGAATTTATAAAATACTCGAGCATCACAACAATATAAAAGTAAATAACCCAATTGAAAAATGGGCACAGGAAATGAACAGACACTTTACCAAAGAAGACATTCAGATGGCAAACAAACATATGAAGAATCAAAACAACTATGAGATATCATCTCACTCCAGTAAGAATAGCAAAATTTGACAGAAGAGCAAACATCAAATGCTGTTGAGGTTGTGGAGAAATCGGAACCCTTATTCACTGTTGGTAGGAGTGTAAAATGGTGCAATCACTATGGAAGGCTGTATGGTGCTTTCTCAAAAAGTTGCAAATAGAAATACCATTTGACACAGCGATTCCATTACTGGAAATTACCCTAAAGAAACCGTAACTGCCACCCAAGCAGATATATGCACACCCATGTTTATTGTGGCTTTGTTTGTAATAGCAAAGAGCTGGAAACAACCCAAGTGCCCATCAACAAACAAATGGATAGAGAAGCTCTGGTATATTTACACAATGGAATACTATGCTGCATTGAAAAACAAGGAACTCGTGAAATATTATGCAAAATGGATGACCCTGGAGGACACTATGCTGAGTGAAATATCTCAGTCACAAAAGTACAAATATTGCACAGGGCCACTATTGTAAATCAGGACTGAAATCAGGGTTGAGGGAAGACAGAAAAGGAGGGGAGCAATGATATATATTGCATTGAAATAGATGAGGGAGAGAACTGTTTAAAAGAGAGATAGGAATGGGTATTCTTGTCTACAGGAGCGGATGAGAGCCTTTGCCAACCACACAGTCCATAAACTCCTTGTATTATCAACTGAGTACCAACCATTTCCCTCCATTATCATACCTACCAACTTTGCTAAATAAAACTAAAAGCCTTTCCCCTCCTATAGATGGTCTCCTCCATCCATCAGGAAGTACTTACAGAAGAGAACCTCAATGGCACCAATCATATAACAAAAGACTGGAATGTTAGGGCTCTGGAGCTGTTCTCCCTTCCTTTCCCAGAATGGCCACCAAAATGATCAAACCACAGGAAGCAGCAGCTGTGGCTCTGTTTCTCTCTGTTAATGATGTGAAACTGTTCCATCTCCATGTCTAAGGAATAGCTATCTGCAACCCCCAGTCTGCTTCCTTATCTTGTAAAAAAACAACTGCAAATATTCTCTTCCCCAATTTCCTTGTAAGACAATATAAAACCCCTCTCTAACTTTAAGTAGAGGCTTATCTCAACTTTGGAGTCAGCCTGGCAGTTTCTCCTCAATAAAATTTCTTTCTCGGCCTGAACTGGGTATGTCCTTCCTTGGTAACCTTACATTTCACCTAGTTGGAAATGAAAGAGAGAGAGATCCTGAAGTTTGCGGAGATCAACAGCCCACAATTTCCAGGCCACAGCCATGAACGTTGTGGGTATGGAGTTTGAGTCCTGTGGTGCAGGTGTGTTGGTTGCCTTTCCACAGGTCCCTTCTTCCTTTGAACAGTATGTTCAGTGGGTTCTTCAAGCCAGGGGCTGAGATTTCAAACCTCTTTTCTTCCCAATTGCAGCCTTTCAGCAAGGGCAAGGAGGAGATGCCCTGTTTTTTCTGGTCAACCCTAACCCTGCTCCACTGAAAGTGTTCACCGCTTTCTCCATCTGCATGCTGATACTAGACATTACAAAGGGAGGTTATTTAATTACCACTGAAGAGATGAGTACTCACACCCTGCCCCACCTAATGTTCACACTGCAAGGATGAAGAGGAAAATTCCGAAATCATTCCATTCCTGGCCCATTCCTGGGTCCAGGACCCTTGATTAGTATTTCTCCTTCTGACCTTGTGTCAACACTGCACCTCTCCCCCTCTTCCCCTCCCCTCCCTCCTTCCGTCTATCCTTCTCTTTCTCTCTCTCTCTCTCTCTCTCTCTCTCTCACACACACACACACACACACACACACACACACACACACTCTGCTGTCTGGCTTTCCCTCATGAGTAAATGGGTTTTTACTGTAGAATTCAGAGAGTAAGTTTGGAGTCAGATGGAATTAAAGTCCATGAAGGAAGGCACAGAGACCTGTTTTTAATCCTCCTTCTCCTCACATGCTTAGACTTTGCAGGGAAAGGTATCTCTAATTATCAGGCCTGGGGTGGGGGCAGGGGCTGCTCCAGCACTAGGTGCTACTGAAGCACAGGCTGCTCAGGCAGAGGTAGAGGGGTCAGCAGAGGTGTGTGAATGGCCCACGTCTCTCCTTTTACTCATCTCAGTGGCCAGCACTGGTCCCAGCCCTCGTCCTCAGCCCTGTCATCTCCCCGAGGGCCTCAGCTTATGGTCATCTGTGGAGTGGGTTTGGACAACCCTGTGTTGAAGGACTGGTGGGTGCGTGTGGCTTAGGGAAAGGGACACAGTGACTGGCACGTACTGGCTCTCTCATGAATGGCAGTTACTTCTAGGACTGTTCTGATTCCAGATGTCCTCCACCACCTTTGCCCCTGGACATGTCTTCCTTTTCCAGGCCTCTCACAGAACAGGAAGTCACCTAAGACACCAAACACTTCCTCATCCAAAAATGCCTCTTCTGACACAGACTCAGGAAGCACTCCCTTCCAGAGTATCATCCCTGACTCTGGGTGAGGGGCCACTCCTTGAATGTGAGTCCTTCCCTCCCTCCCTCCAAACCACTCCATCTCTTCCTCTCCCATGTAAACCACTGGTTGCGTTCAGTAAGGCAATAAATACCACGTGAGCCCAAAGAGCAGCTGTCCATCCAGACCTCTCTCTCACAGGGCAGTCCTCAGGAGGAGCTGTGTCCCCAGGGTCCCAGGATGCTGTGGGGGGGCATTTGTGCTTGGCACCCCCCTCCTGGAGCTCCCCATCTGACACCCTCTTTACCTGGGTCTCTCAGTGAGCGGAGCTTGCTTTCATTCAGTTTGTCCTACTTTTGTGAACAAGGTACACAAATCCAGCCTTTAACAACATGACAGCAGAGAACCACCACAGCACCTCATCGCCGTGGAGATGACTCACAGCTGAGCCTCCAGCGGGTTTTCAGTGGTGGTAAATCACATGGGAGGACGTTACCTTTCTCCTAGAAAGCAGCTGGATGACTCCAACTGCCTGCCTTTGGGATGTCAGCTCAACTCTCTACTGACTAGGCTATCAGAGCTTCTAATTTTGGGGGGGAAAGAAAAGGAATAAAAACTGATCTTACAATATTTCTAGATGTTTGCAACATGAATACTGTGTTTATCTTGGTTTTGGTAAACTATATATTTTTAAAGTTTTTTTCATTGTTGCACATTTTCTTTCCTCTTTTCCCCCTCCCATAACCTACCCCAAAATGCAGCTCTTGTTCCAGATTGCTGTCATACATATGATGTCTAATCATATATTCCTTTCTGATCAATTTTTTTGTAGGTTCACACGTCAGGATGGAGGCCTTGTGCAGTTTCTTGATTCAGGAGCAAATAAGGGTAAATAACAACTTATAAAATTATATTTGTAAGTTCAAACCATTTATTAAAAGGAGCAAGAGTTGCAAAATTACAGGAAAAAGACACAGAAGAGTATCCACATTGGGCCCTCTAGAATCAGAACAAAATCCATGCTGTATGCTCTGCGCCACCCCTCCCTCCCGCCCTCCCTCACCCTCCACTGCTTCAAGGACTGACCACCCTCTTCAATCTCATGGTGAAGTTTGTCCCCAGGCCTAAGGGTTAGGAGGTGGTGGGTGTGGCCTGTGATGGACACAACCGAAGGACCTGCACAGGGCACCGGCTACAGCTCGCCCTCTCTCCTCCTCCATCTTTCTCAGAGCCTGAAAGTAATCAGTTGGGAAGGAACTCAGGTCCGTGCCACTCATCTTGGCCAGATACTCCATCACTTTTAGCTCGCTGGTTTCTGCGTGGGCCTGTGGCCCCCACAGGTACTCGTAGCAGGGAGGCTGACTGTTGGGCACTTGTCTGACCTGCAAGTACCCCTTCTGCACCCAATTGTAAGTGAGGAACCTGTGGGGCTCCCCAAAAATGAAGTGCTCCCTCCCTGCACGCACTTCCATCATGTCTAGTGCCTCCCAGATCTTCTCCTCAGGGGCATGGCCGCCTTCCAGGAAGATGACACACAGGACCGTGATCAGGAGGCCGTTCCTGGGCAAGGTCAGCACATGGCTCTGGGACATCAGGTCATAGGTGAGGCCCAGGGAGGGGACCAGGACATAGGTGTGGGAGGTGGGGTTCACTTCCTTCACTTCCACACCAAAGAGCAGCTGCAGGATCCCCAAGGTCTGCCCAAAGATCCTGGGGAAGTATCTCTCATCCCTTCTGCTGAGCAGAGCTAGAATTTCTGTCTTATTAGTGCTCTCCCGCTTTTGATACTTGAAGAGCAGGAAATTCAACAAAAGCCACACATTCTTTTCTAGATTTTCTCTGCGCCTGCGCTCAGCATTAGACCTGGCCCTGGGGGCTCTAGCACCCGCCCCTTCCTGATTGCTGGTGCCCTCAGCTGACATGGCCCCTTCGGGGGAGGAGGAGGCATCCTGGGGACTCTGGGGTGTACTCTCTGCCCCCAAAGGAGTCCCCTCCTCCTGGGGTCCCGGGATCAGGGAACACTCAGCAGAGGAGGAAGAGGGGGCAGTAGAGGCCATGGCAGCCGCCCCCTCCTCAGCCCCTGGGCTCTGCACCCCCTCCAGGATCTGGGGCTCGCTCTGCTCCTGGAGCCCGTGCTTCTGCTCACAGTCCTGACTCTTCTGCGACATGATGAGTCTTGGCGACCAGAAGGAGGATGGCTGATGGTTGCCCGTGGTGGTTGACTTCTGGAAAAGAGGGAAGAAGGGGTGTGTAGTCAACAGCCTCAGCTGAGAAATTCAACCTTGATGGCTCTGACAGAGGCCTTCCTCTGGACCTCACAGATGCCCTGTTGTCCTGACAATCTATTTTAAAGATCCCCCAAGTGGGAAGTGCCCACCTCCCTGGGGTGCAGGTCTGATTTTCTAGGGTGACATTGGGGTGTGTGGAGTTGAGGGATATGGAATTACTGCTCTTCCTGGTGGGTGAGAACTTGGTCCATGTTTGGGGTCCTCACCTTGACACCTAGTAGAACAGGACTCTGTCCTCTACTGACTTGGCATCACCCCGTGTGAGCAGTGAGGGGGTCTGGGATCCCCCAGCACTGACATGGGAGATGCTGAAATGGAGGGCACCCTCAGATCTCCTTCAAAACATTCACCTTTCACCTTGCCAGCCACTGGCCCTGACTCCCACCACATAGAAGCCTGGGAGGGCATACCACCTCTGGCCATCCCTGGGGCCTTTCGGGGTTGAGAACAAGGTCCAGCCCAACTTGCCTGCCCCTCCCCCTTTTTTCTATGGGGGTTAGTATTTTCTCTCTTCACCAGAGTCCTCACCTTGACTCCCAGCAGCACCTGAGATATCCCTTGTCTTGATCAGATGTGATTCCCTCTGCCGATCGACTTTCACGCCACCTTCCTGAGGTCCTAGGGAGAAATGTTATGAGATTCTATCTCGGTAGAGCCATGCTGAGGGACTCAAGAGCTGTGGCTGGGGGACTTTCTTTCAGAGGTCTCTGTGTTCTGGGCCCTAGTGTGCCCTCAGCCCTTCCCATTACTCCTAGCAGGGGCCGTAGGTGAGGATCGAGTCCATGGATTCAAGCTGAGTTCTCTAGAGAAGCAAATCAAACAGATGAGGGAGAGACAGACAGACAGACAGACAGGAGGGATGGGGAGAGGAGAGAATGAGAGAGATTTAAAAAAATGGCTCACGTGCTTGTAGAGGCAGGTAAATTTCAGGTCCGTAATTCAGATCGAGAGAGAGAGGTATGTCTAGAGAGACTTGTGTCCAAGTCGTCAGCAGGCACGCAGGGTCTCAGAACCCAGTCTTCAGAGACTCCTAGCTTCAGCTTCAGCAGGCCAATGAATCTAAAGGTTGTCGGGGAGCCAGTCGGCTTGGCTCCAGACTGCAAAGGGGGCAGGTTCTGCCGACCCCAGGTGCAAGTCTGGAGGACACAAGCCAGGGAGTTGTATACTGTGCAGGTCACACCCCCGAGGAACCACCCTTAATCATCTAAAGTTGATGATATCTTTAGAGAGCCGACTCCTGTTCCACAATTCTCATAAACCCTGTGCAATCATGTGCAATTAAGTAGGAACCCTAATAACTGACCCTCCAGTAAATTTCAGAGGCAATAAAGTTGACAGGAGGAGATTGCCCATCCTTTTCCCCAGGAGCAGCTGGTGGATTTGAACCACATGCCTTTGAGATTACATCACAGCTTCTTACCACTAGATCAACAACAGAGCTTCCTCGCTAACATTATAGAGCTTAGTACTTTACAACTCAGAGTAAGTATTCTACTAATGATCATGGCCCTGTTGACAATTCTTATTAAAAATTACTGTCTTTAAAAACGACTGAACTCTCTCAGATCGTAAGTCTGAATTGTGAGATAGCCAAGTCCTCCCAGAACTGACATCAGGAGAGGACTCTCTGGAAGACCCTTTGTTCTGAGCTCCTGTATCCCCTCACACCTCACTTCTACTCTCTGCAGGGCCAGGGTCCCTCCATGGGATGATGGAGGCTCTCAGAAGCCACCCTTTGCCCTTCAGATCCCAGGGCTGATTTGAGGGCTTGTTGGCATCCCCAAGAACTTACAGCAGGGGCTAATACTCTGGAGTCTCACTCTTCTGAGATTCCAGGTCTCCCTATGTCCTTCCCATTGCTTTTGGGAGTGGGAGCCTCCCCTATGATGATGGAGGTACCTTTTGTTCCCTAGATCTCAGCCAAACTGAGAGGTCGTTGGTGTCTCTCAAAGCAAGGGATGATGCTCAGGGGATCTGTCTGTTTTGAAACTCATGGTCCCCTTTATCCTCATCTGGAAACCCAGGAGGCCCAGTCCACAACCTATGAGACTAGACCCTGCACCTTTTCACTGGAGGACAGATAGAAGGGGCAGGGCGATTTGTATGTGCAAAGGAACAATCTGTGAAAGGTTAAAGGAACCATCTATACCTGTAAGACTGTCATTTCACTCCTTACATCCTCTTGTAACCCCCAAAATAAAGATGTAGGGGACAGTACCTCTCCCAGAAACTGTGCTTGGTATCTTCCAGGGCTGAGAGCAGGCACTTGGCCCCCGTGGCATACACTCTGTTCTAGGGAGGGTCCATTCTCTGTTCCCATAGGTCTCCTTCTTGTGAGATAGGAAAGTCTGTGCCTTTAGGGTCTAGAGCAGAATTGGAGATCTTTCAAAAAAAAACATGTCCCCACTAATACTAGCAGTACTGAGATGTTCCCTGAGCACTCACACATCAGAATCATACCCATGAATCTCCTAATGACCATCAGAACTTTCTTTGTCCTATTGGTTGCAGTCAAGTGGCCCCACTGGCCCCATTGGAATGGACTGTATTCCTGTCCCAGCCTGGAACCCCTGTGGCTTGTCCATATTTTTCTGACCCTGGCTTTTTTTGCCTTCTTTGATTGTTGTTATTGCTAGGTGCCCTCACGTTGAGTACAACTCAGTGACCTTATGGACATCAGATTTCAACCATGTCTTATCCTGCACCATCCCCACAATCTCTGATATACTTGCTCCGATTGCTTGTTGCTAGTGTGTCAGTCCATCTCATTGCAGATCTTCCTGTATTTTACTGACCTCTACTATTCCAAGCATGATACCTGTAGCAAAGATATAGCCTTTGCTAACAATATGGTGTAATTATGTGAGACACAGTTTCACCATTCTTGCCCCCTGACTGAGATGGAGCCAATAGCACTTCAGCTGCACCTTTTCCAATATCTGTTTGTCCTTTGGCATTCCATGGGACACTCAGCAATCTCTTCCAAACTACCTCAAAGGTATTATTGGTCTTTTCCTGCCATCCTTATTCATTGCTCAGTTCTAAGATACATAGCAAGTGATTGAAAAGACCATGGAGTAAATTTAGGTCCCATTAGTACTCAAATTGGTATTCTTGCCCTGAGTACAGACTTTCCCAGTGCTTGACTGCTGGTGCCAGTCGTGTTGATTGTGTGTCGAAGCAAGATGAATTTATTGACTCTTTCAATCTTTTCTCCATCTATCATGATGCTTGTTGCCTGTCAGTCCAGTGGTAAGGATCTTTGTTTCCTTTCTATTGAGAAGTAATCCATATTGCAGGCTGCAGTCTTTGATCTTCTTTAACAAGTGCATCAAGTCCTCCCTACATTCTACTAGCCAACAAGGTTGTATTATCTGCATAATGAAGGTTGTTGATGAAATTTCCTGATCCTGACTTTATCTTTATTCATAAAGTCTAGCTTCTAAAATGATTTGTTAAAAAAAAGTAATAAAATTATTTGTTCAGCATATAGATAGAACAGTTATGGAGAGAGGATACAGCCCTGACATATGCATTCCTTGATGTTAAAACCGTGTAGAGATAGAGGCCAGATCAGAAGTCAATCAAAACTATGAGAAACTGCTGCAAACATCCTTTAACAGTTGAAACATGGAATGTATGAAATATAAGTTGGAAAACTAGAAGTTGTGAAAAATTAAATGAAACGCATGGACCTTGACACTCTAGGCATTAGTGAGATGAGATTATCTAGCTTTGGTCACTTTGAATCAGACATGGTATGTTATGCTGGGAATGAAAAACAGAGAAAGAATGATGTAGCATTCATAATTACAAAGACAATTTCAAGTTGTACACTAAAGTACAATGTTGTGAGTGATAGAATATTATCCACATGCATACAAGGAAGGCCTGTCCATATAAATATTATTCAAATATACACACCAACAGCTAAAGCTAAAGAAGAGGCAATAAAAATAAAAAAATTTGTAATCCAAAATTGACCAAGTATGCAATCAAAATGAAGTAAGGATAATTGGTAACTGGAATGCCAAAGCTGGAAACAGTAAAGAAGAAATGGTATTCAGAAAATAAGCACTTGTGACAGAAATGAGGCCAGAAATAGAACGATCATTTTTTTTACATTAAATTATTTTTAATTAAAAATACCTTTT
>NW_006400306.1:26459-35698 GCF_000299155.1 Elephantulus edwardii
TGCGCTTCTCTCCCCACCCAGCCCTCTCCCCCCACTCCTCTCTTTCAAAAGTAAAAGAAAGATTCCCTCCCTGGTACACAATCCCCCCGCACCCCTCCCACTGCCCCAAGTACATTCCACTATGCAACCTTAATTGTGGACTCTTCACATTGTGTTTTATACAATCATTCCTACTCATTTGTTTTATAAAATTTAACTATGCCCGCCACTACCTTGTCTTGCCAGATCCTGCCGGATCTTTCCCATTTTCTTCACCCTTCTCACCACCACCCACCAAATTGTGCAACCCTATGGTTTCCCTCCTGCCTATCCTCACCCCTTTGCTCTTAACTGCCCCCCTTGGATCCTCATACACACTTTACTAGCCATCTATTTCTACAACAATGGTCTTATGCAGTATTTGTCCTTATGAGACAGAGTTCACTCAGCATAATGCTCTCCAAGTCTATCCCAAGTTATGTAGTCATTTTCGAAATCATGTGAAAGTACCACAATTTCTCAATCCATTTGACTGTGGGCATTTGGGCTATTTCTTGTAATAATGAATAATACTGCTGTGAACAATGATGTGCAAATTTCCATATATGTCTCAGTTCTAATATCCTTGGGGTATATTCCTAGCAGTGGAATAGCTGGGACGTATGGAATTTCTGTGTTCAGCTATTTGGGAAAACACCAAACCACCTTCCTGAATGGTTGTATCACTTTTCTATCCTACTAACTCCTCATCATCTCCAACATTTATTGCTTTAGTGACAATTTCCACACATTGTGGGATCACATTTTTTGGGAATGGGAATAAATCTGGATCTCTTCCAGTCAGTTGGCCAAGTAGCTGTCCTCCAGATTTCTTGACACAACCTAGTGAGCACATCCAAGGCTGCATTTGTTAATTGAAATATGTCAGTTGATATTTCACCAATTTCTAGAGCCTTATTTTTTGCCAATTCCTTCAGACCAGCTTGAAACATTGGTTCTTTTTTGGATCCTTTATTACTATTGGTTCTCGATCATATGCTACTTCCTGAAATGGTTCTGTGTCAGCCAATTCTTCTTGGTACAGTGACTCTGTCTATTGCTTCCATCTTCTTTTGATGCTTCCTGGATTGTTCAATATTTTGCCAATACCATTTTTAACCATTGCACATCGAGGCTTGAATTTGTTCTTCAGTTTTTTAAGTTTGATCAATGCTGAGCAAATTCTTTCCTGTTGATTTTCTGACCCTGGCTCTTTGCACATTTTGTTATAAGACTTTGCTTTGTCTTCACAAGCTGCTCTGTGAAAGCTATGAGTCAGTTCTAACTCAATGGTACGTAACAAAACAAAAACAATGATCGTGAGAAATTCTTTATCGGTCTGTTGGCCTGAGTGTCTTCTTTGGTAAAATGCCTTTTCTTGTCCTCTTCCCATTTTGTATCTGGGTTGTTTCTATTTTTCTTCTTCAGTTGTTGAAACATTTACAAATTTTACAAATTAGCCCTTGTTGTTTCCAAATATTTTTTCCAGTGTGTAGGTTCTCTTTAGTCTTTCGGAAATATCTTTTTTTTTTTACCTTTTGGAAATACCTTTTGATGCATGTAAAATTTTCATTTTTAGAATCACTGGCCATGGAGGCTGCTGTGCTGTGGCTCCGCTCTAGAAGTCCGGTTTCTCCTGTCTTGATGGGGGTCACGTAAAGAAAGTCCTGGTTTGTGTTTGGTCTCTGTTTGGCTTGGGTTGTGGATAATGCAATCAATATTGAAAGCTAAGTTCTTTGATGATGTTTGGTTTGTGTCAATGGTTTTTCCCTCCACAAGCAGCTTTGGCCCTAGACGACAAGGACCCAATGGTGGAGCATAGTCAACAGCATTTACTGGGTGTGTCTTTAAAATTCTGGAGGGCCCTCGGGCTGCAGGCCCTTGGGACAATTTTATTAAGATGAGAATGAATGGACCACTCCTCCCGGCGGAAGGTTGGGAGCTGTACGGTGGTGATTGAGCGAGCCTGGCGGGCGGGCGCCGAGCTCTGGCCCAGCCTCCACGTGCCCCCCAGGCTCTGCACTCCTAATGCTTTGCGGGTGTTGAGCCCTTCGTGGCCGGGACAGTGGTCAAATATTTCCTGGGCCAGAGCGTGCTCCGGAGTTCCTGGGACCAAGTGTTTGCCGCCTTCTGGCAGCGGTACCCGAATCCCTATAGCAAACATGTCTTGACAGAAGACACAGTACACCAGGAGGTTACCCCTGACCAGAAACTCCTGTCCCGGAGACTCCTGACCAAGACCAACAGCGTGCCCACTGGGCTGAGCGACTGTTTCCTGCCAATGTTGCTCACTCGGTGTCCATCCTGGAGGACTCTATTGTGGACACACAGAATCAGACCATGACCACCTTCACCTGGAACATCAACTATGCCCGGCTGATGGTGGTGGAGGAACGCTGTGTTTACTGTGTGAACTCTGATAACAGTGGTTGGACCAAAATCCACCGAGAAGCCTGGATCTCCTCTAGCTTGTTCGGTGTCTCCAGAACTGTCCAGGAATTTGGTCTGGCTTGATTTAAAAGCAATGTGACCAAGACTAAAGGGTTTTGAGTACATCTTGGCCATGCTACAAGGTGAAGCCCCTTCTAAGACACTTGTTGAAACTGCCAAGGAAGCCAAGGAAAAGGCAAAAGAGACAGCACTGGCAGCTACAGAGAAGGCTGAGGACCTAGCCAGCAAGGCGGCTACACAGAAAGAGCTGCAGCAGCATCAACAATGAGTGGAGCCATCACTGACCCTACACAGCCCTTCTACCACCACCATCACCACAGAGCAGACAACCCAACTCCAACGCCCAGCACCAGTGTGCTTGCTTATTAAAAATCAACATCCCGCCCTATCTAATGTCTAAGAGGTAGGCTGGGGCGAGGGACAAGGGTCTTGTTTGGCATCTACAGAACAGCAAGCATGTCATCCAGGGTCTGTGATGACTCTGAATTTTCCACCCACTTGGCAGCTGAGGCACAGAGAGGTACAGACGCGCCCAGGTCAGTGTGCAAGTGAAGTGGGAAATGCTAGACTGTAAGCTCTGTGAGGGCAGGGATCTGTTTGCTCTCTGATGTGTCCCAAGTATTTGGAATAATATCTAGTATGTAATCAGCACTCAATAAATAACTGTTGACTTTAAAAAAAAGATGAGAATGAACATTCTTTAAATGGTACAGCAAGTGTGTTTGTCTGTTTGCTGTACTGAATAACTTGGAGTTGCCAATCACCATGCCACAGCTGTGTCAAATGATGGTTACCCATTATGGACACTGTTTGGAGGAGCTCTCAGATTGGTTCAAATTTGGAAGAAGGAGTGGCATCCACTTCCTATGCCAGATGCCTCTGGAAACTCTATAAACTCCATAAACAAAGAAATGACGTTAATTATAGAACAGAGTTCATGTCTTTTGTTCCTAGGGTCGGTATGTATTCAGCTTGACGGTTAACCACTGCTAAGCGATACTAGTGTTGCTATATTTTGGAGGAACAGTCTTCCACTTTGTACATCACTGCTTGTCAATTTGCTGTACTGAGGTAACCTGGGTTTGCTGTGATGCTGAACCTGTGCCATTGGGGCGTCAAATACCATAACGGTTTACCAGTGTCGACAGTGTCTGGTGGAGCTCCCGGTTGCTTTTCTTTAGTTGCTTCAGCTTAAGAAATGCTGGGTGAGTTCAGCCCTTTTGATTTTCAGACTCCAGCTCCTTGCACATTTCATTACAGTACTTTGCCTTGTCTTCCCAAGTTACCCTTTGAAATCTTCTATTCAGCTCTTTAACTTCTTGATTTCTTCCCTTTGCTTTGGTTTCTTGGTGCTCTACTGCAATATTCAGAGTCTCTTCTGACATCCATTTTGGTCTTTTTTTCTTCCTCCGTCTTTGTAATGACCTTTTTGCATTCTTCATGGATGATATTGATATCTTCTCACAGCTCATCTGGTCTTCGTTCATTTGTATCCAAGGCATCAATTCTGTTCCTGAGTAGGTTTTTACATTCAGGGAGGATAGCCTCAAGATGAAATTTTTATCCCTCTGGATATGATTTGATCTTCTTTAACTTTTATTTGAACTTGTGTAGGAGTAGTTGATGGTCTGTTCCACAATCAGCACCTGGCCTAGTTTTCACTGCTGGTATTCAACTTCTCCAATGATTCCTTCCACAGATGTAATTGATTTAATTCTGTGTGTACCATCCGATGAAATCCATAGGTATAGCCTGTGTTTATGTTTCTTATGAAAGGTATTAGCAATGAATTAGCTTGATTGTGCAGAATTCTAACAATCTATCCCCAGCCTCCTTTTTGTTACCAAGTCCATGTTTTCTGACTACTGATCCTTCTTCCTGATTCCCAACTTTCACATTCCAGTCACCCATTATTATTAATGCATCCTGGTTGCATCTTCGATTAATTTCTGACTGCTGAAATTGGTAGAAATAATCTATTTCCTCCTCTTTGGGTCTGGTTTTGGGTGCATAAATTTGAATTATAGTGGTATTAACAGGTCTTCCTTTTATGAATGTCGATATTATCCTGTCACTCACAATATTGTATTTCAAGATGGATCTGCCATCTCTCAGTAACCTCAGTGAACTGGAACCAGATTCTTTCCAGAATCTCCTTGTTAAGACCTAGGCTGCTGACACCTTGAGGTCAGCTTGTTGAGACTCTGAGCAATGAAAGCAACTGAGCCCACCTGGACTGGTGACCTACAGAATTGGGAGAGAATTAGTTTGTGGCCAGGGGACCCTTTTCAACAGCACGTTCGGGGGATGCCTTCTTTTCAGAACTGTGATACCAGCATCTGGCCATTGTCCTAGGGCTTTTATCAACTCTAATGTCTGGAAATAAAAAGGTTAACAGAAGCTGTCCTTGGTCAGTTTGAATTTCTTTGCTTTTTTTTTTAGAAAAAGGTCTATTAAGGCCTTAAGACAGAGACATAGCTAGTGAATAGTAGGTAGGCCTTGTAACAGTTAAAATGAAAAAGAAAAGGGACAAGGGGGCGAAGAATCCCTGGAAAGACAAGGTTGAACCCTAAACTTACAGCATGCTGTCAGCAGAAAAGGAGAGAAAGGGCTGAATTTACTTTTTTTTTTATGCTGCCCCAGCAGACTTCCTGCAGAGAGCAAAAGGGCTGTATCCACTCTTTGCCATTGGGTTCCTCACAGCCACGACTGAATGCGAACAAGACAAGTAGCCTCCTTCTAAATGGGGTTAGTGGCATAATTTGACCATATCCTGAACGTTTCCACCTTATCCAGGTCCCATATTTTAAGGAAGAAGCATTCCTTCTGCTTGGAATGCTTCCTCAAATCACTTTCTTTCCTATATGCTAGATTTCTATGTGCCCTCCAGCCCCAGTTCCAGAGCTGTCAGCTCTCGGCTTCCCACTGCCCCAGATGGAATCCACATTTCCTTTTCTGGGCTTCCATTGGGTCTAGATAGAACACTTTCACACCACACATCATGTTGTGTTAGAATTGTATGATTTTAAGTGGATCCATTCATACTAGAAAGCATGAAATGGATTTTAACGTTTATGTGCTCCTTTATTCTCTAGAACATTATGCTTGCTACAAGCAATTTTCTTATACATGATTATTAAACTAATGTCTTACTAATTTAAAATTCAGATAAGTAGTTACACTGCCAACCCAAAGACAGGCAGTTCAAATGCACTAGCTACCCCTTGGAAGAAAGATGAGCAATCTCCTCTCATGTGATTTACAGCCTCTGAAAACCCACCAGAGGGTCAGCTATGAATCACTTCTGACTCAATGGCACACAACAACAATAAATATACATCATAGGGTTGCTATGACCCCTAGTTGACTTGACAGCACCTAAAAACCGCAACAACATTGCTTTCTTGGGGGGGGAGTGGTTTTGTTTTTGTTGTTTTGTGTGTTTTTTTTTTTTTGTTAGGTGCGATCAAGTCAGAACGGACTTATAGCCGACCTTCCAGCATGTTTTTCAGATACACTAAATCACGTGGGAGGAGACTGCCCATCTTTCTCCTGTGGAGCAGATGGTGGATTTGAAACACGTGCCTCAGGTTTGGCAGCAGCTCTATTCCTTGTCACTAGCTCCACAAGCAACACTCTTGGTACCAGCAGCCAAGAAATAATAATAAAAAAATTACATTGGGAAAATCTGCTGTTAGGGACCTTGCCAGAGTACTGAAGAGCAACCATGTCAGGCTGGAGACTAAGGTGCACTCGATCCAGGCCATGGGCTTCCGTCAGAAAGCTAGACAATGACTAGCTGTGGTCCTAGAGTAGAATACTGAATATTCCATGGACTACTAGAACAAACAGGTTCATCTTGGAGAGGGTGAAATCAGGCTGCTCCTTGGAGGCAAGGATTCTGAAGCTCTGTCTCACATATTTTGGGCATGTTTCAAGGAGTGGTCAGTCCTTGTAGAGGGACATCATGCATGGGAGGATAGAGGGAGGGCGCAAGAGAAGAAGACTGTGTATGGGATGGATTGACTCAGTAACTGGGTAATGGGAGTAGGTGTGTCAGAGACAAGGTTGGCTCAGGATAGAGCAGGGTTCAGAGCTGAGTACATCGGGTCGCTGTGAGTTGTAAGTGACTCAACAGTACATAACAAGTTGTTTAGAAAAATCCTTTTGCCTCATGTAATGCTTAGTTTCTACTCATTTTCTGCTTATAATAATCTCTCTTTTAATGTGTGGGTTTCCCAATTTTGTGAAACAGTGGTAACTCTGAATGTATTAAGTTGTTAACATAAACCCTTTTGCTGAGAGTATTATAAGTGATAGTTTTCTATTACCTTGTTGATGGCAACAACTTCCCTTTAATTTATGGCTTTCTCAATCTGCTTCTTGCTGAATGTGGACTGAAAAATTGGGGGGTGGTGAGAAAAAACCCCTCCCCCTCCTTTAAAATGCAGTAAGATTTTGTAGAAACTTGGAGAGGTGAAATGGCACTACATTGTGATGGATCAACTGGCAGGCACGGCGTTAACTTATCTTTGAATTGGAAATTTCAGCCAACAAGGGATATACACAAATTAGGGTAATAATAACACTTGTAGTTGTTGAAGGATTGTAGTTGTTGTATGATTCTGAGGTGGAGAAACTAACAAGCTTTTCTGAGTTTAAGATTTCTTATAAGGTTAGAAAAATACTGTATGACTTAGTCTTATCTTGTTTTGATGATGATTCCTGTAAGGTGGCAAGGCTACACTTGAATTTCTGTACTTTTTAGAGGGAGGTAAGATCTTTTTGACTTTCAGTGAGCAAAGGAGGCTGGTTCCAGGACTCTGTTCTTTTAAGGCTACCTTGGCAAGTATCACATAGTAGAGCTTTCGGTAGTGGAATTGAGCTAACATCAAGCCAGAGTCATACTTAGTTTAGCGAAAGTTTGTCCAACCCTCAAGTCCACCTCTTACAATCTGGCATGCCCCCTTTTCTGCAAGGGCCATGCAGGCTCTGAGCAGAGGTACTGTGGATAAATTGACTGGACAGGCAAATTCACTGAGGGGGGAGGCACAGGCCACAGCACAAATGTAGGGAAGCACAGCGAAATAGCTTTACTTTTAGAGGAAGATGGACACTTAGCAAAAATTTTACTAGTTACAGGGAAAGAAGGAACAACTAGGGGGTACAGTGGACTGGCTATAAGATTATTTTTCATGTGACCGAACAAATCGGTAATGTTCTCGTGTTAGCCTGGTGTACAGGTCTACAGACGTTTGGTTTGACAGCCTTAATCTATTTTGTAGCCATTTGATCTACAGCCTTCTGAGTTCAGCACCTCCTAGCCACAAGTTCTTTCTGCTCTGGCTCAGGGTCTGTTGTACATTCAATCATTATATTTATGGCCCTGTTTCCTTCACCAAGTCCATACTTTATGACTACTATTTCTTTTTCATTGTTTCCAACTTTTGCATTTTAGTTACCAATTATCATGAATGCATCTTGATTGAATGGTTGGCCAATTTTGGATTGCAAAATTTGTTAAAACCTTCAATTTCATCCTCTTTGGCCTTAGCTGTTGAGTGGATATTTCAATAATAGTCATATTAATGGTCTTCTTTATATGCATATAGATAATATCCTATCATACACAACATTATATTTTAGAATAGAACTTGAAATTGTCTTTTTTTTTTAGGAGGGCCACAGAGGACATTTATTGAGAGCAGGTTTTGTGGTGTAAGAGGGAGCTGAGCCTTTGACTGGTGCTAACTGGTGTCATGGCTGGTGCTGGTACTGGTGCTGCCATTAGCTGGTGGGCCAGATAGCAACAACCACAGTAGCCATGAGCAGCAATAAAATGACCATTATCATGCCACACGACATAGACTTTCTGTCCACCATGCTCACCTGCCAGGTTTCAGTGCAAAGTTTCTCATCCGTATTCTCCACCGGGTTGGCAAGGTCATCAATGATCTCATTTTATTAATCTAATTCATTCTCAATTTCCTGTTCATTTGTTTTTGGCAGCTTATGATGGAGGAAAGGGCTTCAAGGCCGGCATCCTGCTCTTGGATAATTCTCTGCTGCTGTTGCCGAATCTCATCAAAACCTAAGCCTCTCCTCTCCTCAGGCTCCTCGAGGAGCCAAGGTTTGGGCACTCCTCGCCGAGGCCCTCCAGTCTTCAGGCTGGACCTTGATTGTACTTTCACCATTTCCTTTATACTGATTTCGTTGCTGAATTTTCTCAGCAATCTGTTGGGCGATTTGACAAGTAGAGTCATATGCGGAGGACCAGGGGTCCGGGGCCATTCTGCAGTCTTTGCCTGCTGCCAAAATTCTTTTGAATTCTGACTGTAACCCCATTCTTTTTCTGTTTGAAGTTCTGGGGATTATAGCCCAGATGCCCATCCTTTGACATCATCAAAAGGGAAGAGGTGCATTCCACAGGCCAGCTCACATCTTGGTGTCTCAGGTACCTTTACACCAGCAAAAACTCTGATCTGATTCATCCCGCCAAACCCAGCTTCTACAGGACTCGCTCATGCACTGTCCCAGGTCAGACATCGTGACTCAACCCACCATAGTAGTGCAAAGATTACCCATCAGGCCACTCCCTCCAGTATCTTTCCTTTTTCTTTCTAATTCTTTATGGCCCATAGAGGGATAATTTTACCTCCTCGTTGCCTATTTGGATACCTTTTATTCTCTTCTCTTGTCTTATTGCTATTGCTAAGACTTCCAAAACAATATTGAATAAAAGAGGTGATAGTGGGCATCCTTGCCTAGTT
>NW_006400306.1:36902-48616 GCF_000299155.1 Elephantulus edwardii
ATGGTCTGAAAAGATGGTTTGTATTATTTCTACGTTTTTGAATCTACTGATGCTTGCCTTGTGACCTAGAATGTGATCTATTCTAGAGAATGTGGAGTTCTAATAAAATGTATTAAAGTTTATTTTATTTCTCTTGTGGCTTTGATACTATTAGTTATTTTCTCATGTTCAATAGAAAATCATTACTTGTCTTGTATGTCTTAGACTATTTTTTCATAAATGATATTATCCTTCATGTGTTTTTTTTAAATACCATTTGCTTATTCTTTTTTCCACTCTTTGATTTAGTATATCTTTCTCTTTGTGTCTCAGGTGTGTCTCCTATAGATAGCATATTGATGAGTTGGGATTTCTTATTTTGCTACTCTTTTTCTACTTTTTCATTTTTTTATTCATAGTTGCACCTTTCCTCCGCTCTTTCCCCCTCCCAACCCACCTTGTAATGTACCCTTTGTTCCAGATTGTTCTCATACATATAATGCATATTCATATATTCCTTTCAGTTCTTCTCATCTGTTCAAACGTAATGTTGATTATCTTATCTTTCCCCGTTCTCTTCCCAAGCCCCCCTCCCATATCTGTCCTGTTTTATAAGAGTGGTGTTGTGCAGTATTTGTCTTCTTGTGACTGAGATATTTCACTCAGCATAATGTCTTACAGGGTCACCCATGTTGTGTCATGTTTTACAACCTCACTGTTTTTCAATGCTGCATAGTATTTCATTGTGTGAAAATACCATAGTTTTTTCCCCCATTCGTTTGTTGATGGGCACTTGGTTTGCTTCTTCCCAAGAACTGCCCTTCACTTATCTGTTACTGTTGTTGTTGTTAGGTGCCTACAAATCAAATACAACTCATAGCAACCCTACAAACAACAGATCTGAACTCTGTCCTATCCTGTGCCATCCTCACAATCTCTGAAACACTCCAGCCCATCGCTGCAGTCACTGTGTCAATCCATGTGTCAATCCGGTCTTTCTCTTCTTCACTATTCTTCGCTAACCTTTCCAAGCAAGATGTCCCTCTCCAAGGAATAACTTCTCTTAGCAAAATGCCCAAAGTATGTGAGATGAAGCTTCATCATCTTTGCCTCCAAGGAGCACTCTGGTTACTCTTCTCCAACATCACAGCTCAAAGCTATCGATTCTTCTTCTGTCATCTTTATTCATTGTCCAGCTCTCCAATGAATGCCTTCAGTGAAGATTTAACTTCTTCCTTTATTACCACTGATTCTTGATTATATGGTACTGCCAGAAATATTTTCGTGTCAGCCAATTCTTTTTGGTAGAGTAACTCTGTTTATTCCCTACACCTTCTTTTGATATTTCCTGGATCATTCACGATTTTGCCCATAGCATCCCTAAGTATTGCAAGTTGAGGCTTGAACTGGTTTTTCAGGTTGAGAAATTTTGAGCGAATTCTTTAAATTATGATAGTACCGGTACCACTAAATTATGATACATATGATTCTGCTGTTTGTGTTTTGATTACTGGACATGAATCAGTTTCTCTGGTGTCTATAACTGATTTGTCTTTTCACTCTGGTGTGGAAGGGAAATATTGTCTCCAGTTGGGCTGTTATGATTGCTGATGTGCAAAATGAATCAGACTGCTGTGTATGTGGAGAACTCCTTACATTTTCAACTGTGACACTACCTTGGCCAATGACAGCACCTGGGCCTGCCTAGAAAAGGGGCAGGATCCAGATGGATCAGCTTTGACCTTTTCCCCCTAGTAGATTGTTCTGTTCAATTTGCCACTTGGGATTTTTCAGATGGTTTTGGATTAAGTAAATGCTGCTTGCTCCCAGGAATATGTAGTATGAGATGGTCCGGGATGGTTATGTGTTGTCTCTGTGCAGCAACTAGTGCAGATTGCCAATTGATGTATTCAAAGAGGTACTACAAGTTCTAGCTACTACGTGGGGTGATTACCCACAGAGGCTTGTAGCTTGTAGCCACATCATCTTAACCAATAGTACTACTTGGCTTAATCATCAAAATCCTGACCACACGGCAAGAGCTTTTCCTTCCCTTGGTTGTGGACCTGCCTGTCGATCACATGGCTGGCCCTACCTCCCTTACAACTGGACTGGTAGGCGCACTTGGGGGCAGCCCTAGATACATAGCACTGTCTACAAGAAATTACCCACTAAATCTAGTAATTGTGATGCCGTGTATAGTAGATACCCCTAGAAAGACCATACTTTATGGTGGTTTCATCCTTTGACTGTTGCCACCCCTAGAGCTGCACTCTTGATATGGAATGGCAAGTTGCGGCCTTAGCAAAGCATACTGTGGCTGTCTTAAATCAGACACATCATGTTCTCACATTACTACCTGAAGAAATGGAGCAAATGTGCAAGATAATACTTCAAAATAGAATAGCTTTGGATATTCTGACTGCTGCCCAAGGAGGAACTTGTGCTTTAATTTACACTGAGTGCTGTGTGCAACTCTCTGGCCCAGCAGTAGTTCCCACAGACACCACCCCTGCATCTTCCTCAAAGGTTTCATAGAAGAAGAGCAGCAAGAAAAGCATGTAGTCTCCAGAAGAAAGGAGCAGATATAATTATACTAATAACACATATTATAACAATGACAGCAGAAATAAATGAAACAGGAAAACAATAGAATCAATCGGACTAGAAGTTGACTTTGTGAAAAGATTATTAACATTTACAAGGCACTAGCAAATGTAACAAAGGAAAGACAAAATGCAAATCACTCAAAGAATAAATTAAATGATTGGTGTCACAAGAGACCAGCTGAAACAGAAAGGATAATACCAGGATTCTACACCTCTGCATAACACACTATGGCTAACATTAAGAAGAACGGGAATCCCAGAACATTTAATTATACTCCTATGAAACCTATACCTAGACCAAGAACCTGGTATCTGAGTAGAACAAAGGGACACTACATGGTTTAAAATCAAGAAAAATGTGCATCAGGGCTGTATTCTTTTCTCCATACCTATTCAATCTGTATGCTGAGCAAATCATTCAAGAACCTGAGCTTTATGAAGAAGAATGTAACATCAAGATTGGAGGAAGACTCCTTGACAAAGCACAGGTTCCTCCTTGAGAGCAGTCAGAATATCTAAAGCCATTCTATTTTGTAGTATTATCTTACACATTTGTTCCATTTCTGCAGGTAATAATGTGAGAACATGATGTGTCTGACTTAATTTATTAATTTATAATCAAGTTTCCATCTGTGTTATACAGATGACACAACCTTGCTGGCTGAAAAGGAGGAGAACTTGAGGCACCCACTGCAGAAGACCAAGGACTGTAGCCTTCAATTTGGATAATATCTCAAGATCAAGAAACCAAAAATCCTCACCACTGGGCCAACATCATGATAGACGGATAAAAGATTGAAATGATAATCTATTTCATCTTATTTGGATGCACAATATTCCCTTGATACCAACAGTCAGGAGATACATTGAATTGGGAAAGCCTGCTGTCAGAGACCACTCCAAAGTCCTAAAGAGCAATGACATCAGTTTAAAAACCAAGATACATGTAATACAAGTAATGTTTTTATTCAATCACCTGCCACGTATCTGAGATCAGGACAATAAATAAGAATGACAGAAGAACTCAACACCAATGTTACTGCTTTGCTGTGTCCAAAATCCTACACGGTCACTTACAGACCACACAAAACCATATTGAGGAACTCAAAAGGTTATAATCTAGATTAATAACAGAATCCAGTCAAGACAGCCCCCAATATGTGTACACAGGCACCTTAGCCTCGAGTCTCACCACTTTTTGGCCAGTATTACCAAGTTCTCAATTCTGCCAGTATTGGTTCCCACATGCCCCCCATCCTCTCAGTTCTCATCTCAAGTCAAGTCTCCAGTTTGGCCATAGGTGTTGCTGGAGCCAGAAGGGCATTCTACATTGTCATGCTTTCTTTTTAACTGTACCAGAAGATCTGTCTCCGCTGCTGCTGCTGTTGTTGTTATGTACAATCGAGTCATCTGCAACCCATAGTGACCCTATGTACAGTAGCTCTGAACCCTTCCCTGTCCTGAGCAGTCTCACTAATTCTGGCACACCAACCCCTATTGCCCCAGTCACTGTACCAATCCATCTCACGTGGGGTCTTCCTCTCCTGTGCTGTCCTTCCACCTTTCCAAACATGATGTCCTTCCCAAAGGACTAGTCTCTTCTGGCCACATACCCAAGGTGTGTGAGATGGAGCTTCAAAATCCTAGCCTCCAAGGAGAAACTTGCTTTCATCCTCTCCAAGACAGACCTGTTTGTTTTCTTAGTGGTCCATGCTATGTTCAAGACTCTTCTCCAGCACCACGGCTTGAAGGCGTCGATTCTTCTTTCATTCTTGATCATTGTCCAGCTCTTAGAGGCATGACAGGTAATTGTGAAGATCATGGACTGGATTAGGCGCATCTTAGTCTCTAGACCGACATCGTTACTTTTCAGTACTATAGGGAGGTCCCTGACAATGGATTTTCCCAGTGCAATTTGTCTTTTGATTTCCTGACTGCTGGTGTTAATAGTGTTGATTGTGGAACCGAGCAAGCTATAATTGTTGACAACCTCAGTCTCCATCTATCATGCCAGTTTGCCCAGTGGTGAGAATCTTTTTGTTTTCTTGATGTTGAGCTTCAATCCATATTGAAGGTTATAGTCCTTGACCTTCTGCAGTAAGTGCTTCAGGTCCTCCTCACTTTCAGCACACAAGGTTGTGTCATCATATATCATAGGTTGTTGATGAGTTTTCTTCCTATCTTGATGCCACATTCCTCCTCATAAAGCCCTGCTTCCTTGATTTTGTAAATTATTACCTAACTTGGGAGGGACTGGAAAGCATTATGCTGAGTAAACCAACTCAGTCCCACGAGGACAAATACTGTATAAATCCATTCTTGTAGAATGAATATGAGGATCTAAGGGGGAGAGCGTGGAAATAGAGGGGTGAGGATGTGTAGAGGGGTAGGGTGTTAATCATAGGGTGGCACAATTTGATGAGTGGGTATAGTGAAGGCAATGGAAAGGATTTTTGTGAAAAACAATGTATTCAAACTTTGTAAATAAATCAGTATAAAATAAAATTTAAAAAAGAATGATAGAAGGCAGCAAAGAACAAATGCTGGTGAGGTTGTGGAGAATTGGAATTCTTATTCACTGCTGGTAGGAATGTAAAATTGTACAGCTACTATGGAAGGCAGTCTGGCACTTCTCAAAAAGTTAGAAATAGAAATACCATTTGATCCAGAAATTTCACTACTGGAAACATGCTCTAAAGAAACCAGAATATACCCTAAAAAACCCCCAGTGTTACAACTTAAATAGATGTATGTACACCCATGTTTATTGCTGTATTATTCACAATAGCAGAGATGGAAGCAGCCCTAGTACCCATAAACAAATGAATGGGTAGAAAAAATATGGTACAAACAGTGGAATACTATACAGCTTTGAAAAACAATGAACTTGTAAAACCTGACACAGTATAGGTGACCCTGGAGAACATTATGCTAGTGAAATATCTCAGTCACAAAAGGACAAGAACGGCATACACTGTTGTTATAAAATAGGACAAACATGGGGAGGGCTGTGGAGAGAATGGGAAAAGAGTGGATAGATCATGAATAATGCAGGAGAGTAGATGAGGGGAAGAACTGTCCAGAAGGAATGTATGATTAGACAACAATCGGGAACAAGGGGTGCATTGCAGGGTGGGTTGGGGGAAGAAAATGCGCAACAATGAATTTAAAAAAGAATAACTATTAATTTTTTTTAAAGAATGACAGCCACCAGCTGCTCCGCTAGAGAAGAAGCGGGCATTTCTTCCTGTGCCAGTTGGATCTGATTTGATGGGACATAAAAAACAAAAGCAACCACACACACAAAGAAAAGAATGACAGAAGAAGATTGTATTCCTTTGAGTTGTGATTTTGGAGATGACAACTGCCAAAAGAGAGATTATGTTTTTGAGAAAGTGCAATCAGAGTGCTCCTTGGCTGTAAAGATGGTGTAGCTTTGTCTCACATACTTTGGGCATGTTGTTAGGAGAGGTTATGCCTTGGAAAGGGACAGAATGCTTGGGAAGAAGATCTTCAACTAGATAGATTCACACAGTGACTGTAGTAAGGGGCTCAAGAGTATTGGAGATAATGAGGATAGGATAGGATTCAGGTCTGTTGTTTATAGTGTTGCTATGTGTCATACAAAACTGAATGGCACTTAACAACAATAACAATAATGCATATGAAAGTTCGGCAATGAATAAGAAAGTCCAAAGAAAATTCAATGCTTTTGGATTGTAGTGTTGGAAAAGAGTATTGAATACACCGAGGACTGCTAGAAGAACAAACGTATCTGTCGTAAAGAAAGTGAAATCTGAGTGCTTCTTAGAGGAAAGAATACTGAATCATCTCATATACTTTGAATATGAGCTTTAGTGAGCAATCTGAAGTGTTGAGAGCTGATGAGAGGCCATAGAAGACACAACTATTGGTCTTTACTCCTCTGGAGCAAAAATGAAAGCCCAGAATGTAAGAAATTAGTCCACAGGATAAATAGTGTACAGGAACTACAGCCTCATCTATGCTGAGACCAGAAGAACTAGGTGGTGCCCGGCTACCACAACCAACCTACCTACTCACAGCACAATAGACTCTGAAAGAATGGGAGAAACATGGAAAAAATAACCTAAATTCCTAGAGAACAAATAAACACAGTAAAACTGTAGCAGACTGGACCTTATAAAATAGAAGAAGCCTGCAATAATGTAAAATTGTATTACATGTCCACTCACTCCTCATATAATTCATGAAGTGTAAGAATAAAGTGGTTGCCCACAATTTTGTATATTGTAAAAATTTTCTTAACAGGAACTATTTTACATCCTCTTTAACATGTATAACATATTTCACAATAAATAAAAAGGACATCATAGATGAATAGCTGTACTCTGTCTAAAGGAGTAACATGGCAGTTTGATCATAGGGGCTATAAGGTTTATTACAGGCGAGTCCTAATGGGATATATTGTCAAATGCAAAACTAAAGGTGAACAAAGTGCCTTGGTGTTACCTTTGAGAATTTAGGAACACATGCCCTAGCACACTTGCAGATGCATAGACCACCTTGAGAAGGTTGTCTCTGGGGAGAAGAACTGGGTGGATGAGGACAAGGCTGAGGAGGAAATGTTCTCCGAACTGTGCACTCTTTTGTGCTTTATGAGTTTGATGCCACAGACATGAGATTCCTAGTTAATAAGCCACAGCCTATTTCCAAAAGAAAATGAGCCCTTGAGTGACCATCTGCACCACTGTATGCTCTTATCTCTTCCCAGAAGCAGCTGCGACAGAGCTCTGGTGGTCCCACCTCTCATTCCACAATCCAGGAAGCAATAAAGCTGAGGTCATCTCAGCTCAACAACCAGGGCCTGGAGGGAGACCCATTGCCTCCTTCACTGCAGGCGAGAAACCCCAACTCATCAAACCCCTGCACCCCAACTGGGGTCCCAGTGAACAAGCTGGCCTTTCTGAAGGGTCAGCAGCTGAGACCCAGGCCATTCCAACCCCCACTCCACACCTGATGCGCCTGCAGGCAATCTGATCTTCCCACAGCAGAGAAACCCTCCTAGCACCAGAAGAACAAAACAGGTAAGAATATCTCATTGCAAAATCTAGACAGGGCCAGGCCATCTCACCTTTTCCCCATAGAATGACTGGGAGTGGTTTTATGGGGACATTTTCAAGAGAGACAAAAAGAAAAATTACATTTTAAGACATCAAAAAGCTAACAACTGTCATTCTTACTAAGGTCCAGAGAGTAAGAGCAAAATTATATCTAAATTTAAAGAGAGTGCCTACTAAATTAGAAGATTCGTAAAAATCACGTCTTTTTTTCCTAAATCTACACATTTAATACTTTGTCCTTCATGAGCTTCCTCTTGATTTCTTTTATAATAAGATTTTATTTCAGTTGTTATTTTAATAATCTAATGTTTCTTAATGTGCTAACCATAATAATGTTCATAATGTTGTTGATTGCCTTCTAGTCAAGCATGACTCATAGCGACCCTATGAACAAAAGGCCTGAAGCCCCTCTACAACTATCGAAATTTATCAAAGTTCATAGTTTCCAGAGACATGTTATTTGGGAAGTGGATGCCACTACTACTTCCAAACCTGTCATAGTATGTTATTGTTATGTGCCATTGAGTTGCCTGCAATGTCTAGTGACCCTACAGCAACTCAGAACCCTTCCTTGTCCTAAGCCAGTCTCACTAATTCTGACATACCAGCCTCCATTGCTCCATCTCATCTGGGGTCTCCCTCTCCTGCACTGTCCATCCATCCTTCCAAGCATGATGTCCTTCTCCAAGGACAGATCTCTCCTGGCCATGTGCCCAAAGTGAGGCAGAACTTCAAAATCCTAGCCTCCAAGGAGAGACTTGGTGTCACTCTCTCCAAGATAGATCTATTTGTTTTCTTGGTAGTCCATGGTATGTTCAAGACTCTTCTCCAGCACTACAATTCAAAGGCATCAATTCTTCTTCTGTTATCCTTAGTCATTGTCCAGCTCTCTGAAGGATAACAAGTAATTGAGAAGACCATGGCCTGGATTAGGCACACCTTTGTATCTAGACTGACATTGTTGCTCTTCAGCACTCTGGAGAAGTCCATGACAGCAGATTTTCCCAATGCAATTCATCTTTTGATTTCCTGATTGCTGGTGTTAAGAGTGTTGATTGTGGAGCCGAGAAAGCTGTAATTGCTAACAACCTCAATCTCTTCTCCATCTATTGTGGTGCTGTCAATTGGTCCAGTGGTGAGAATCTTTGTCTTCTTGATGTTGAGCTTCAATCCTTATTGAAGGCTACAGTCCTTGACCTTCTGCAGAAAGTGCTTCAGGTCTTCTTCAGTTTCAGCAAGCAAGGTTGTATCATCTGCATATTGTAGGTTGTTAATGAGTCTTCCTCCAATCATGATGCCACACTCCTCATAAAGCCCTGCTTCCTGAATGATCTGTTTTGCATACAGATTGAAAAGGTACAGGGACAGGATGCATCCCTGACACGCTCCATTCCTTATCTTGAACCATGCAGTCTCCATCCTGGCATAAAAATGGTAAGTGGCAAAACAACTATGAGATATCATCTCACCCCAGTCAGAATAGCAAAATTTAACAGAACAGCAAGCAACAAATGCTGGTGAGGTTGTGGAGAAACTGGAACCCTTAATCACTGTTGGTGGGAATGTAAAACGTGCAACCACTGTGGAAGGTGGTATGGCGCATTCTCAAAAAGTTGCAACTAGAGATACCATTTGACCCAGTAATTCCACTACTGGGAATATATCCCAGAGACCATAACTGACATCCAAGCAGGCACACCCACGTTTATCGCAGCTCTGTTCACAATAGCAAGGAGTTGGAAATAATCTAAGTGCCCATCAACAAACGAATGGGTAGAGAAGCTGTGGTATATTCACACAATGGAATACTATGCTGCATTGAAAAAACAAGGAACTCATGCAATATTATTCAAAATAGGTGAGCTGGAGGACATTATGCTGAGTGAAGTATCTCAGTCACAAAAGGACACATATTGCATGGTGCCACTGCTGTAAAATGGAACTGATATCAGGGTGGGGGTAAGACTGAGAAAAACTGGATAAATTGTGTATACTGCACTGAAACAGATGAGGGACTGAATAATTTAGAAGCGATGTATGATAGGGTATTATGGTTATCACCAGAGTCCACAATTAAGGTTGCATAGTGGAATGTACTTGGGGCAGTGGGAGGGGTGCAGGGGGATTGTGTACCAGGGAGGGAGTCTTTCTTTTACTTTTGAAAGAGAGGAGCGAACGGGGGGGGGGGGGGCAGGGGGAGAGGGCTGGGTGGGGAGAGAAGTGCAGCAATGAATGAATGGAAATCCAAATTCTCTGTAAATGTTCATGAAAATTATTTTTAAAAAATGGTAAGTGGCAGGTGGTGGCTGACCTCACAGGTGCTGCTTCATCAGCACTGGACCATGCAGGCTGTGGTGTCTCAAGTGACCAAGGCCACCTATGTGAATCTCTTGTCACCACCCCGCTGATGGGCCCTTTACATGATTCCGTGCTACATATCTGTGACTTGGATAAAGTCTACATGTGAGGCAAGCAGAACCCACTCTTAGCTCCCCATCAGGGCTACACCCTGTCCCCATGAAGGCTGCCTAAGTCCTCTTACGAGCTTTGCCCCTTCTGCAGCCCCTACACTCCTTCAGAGTCCTGCTCCCTTTCCAGGACTCCAGCTAAGCCTTGAACCCTAAGCCCTGCTTCTGAACTCATGCTCCTTCCCATACCCTTCTGAAAACTTCCAGGCCTGCTCCTAGTGCCACATTCATCTCTTCCCTCCAAACGTGTCTGGAGAATCCTGTGCTCCTGTCTTAGACACCTCCTTTCCCCCTGGATCTTGCCTCTGCTCCTAACTCCACATCTCCTGGGCTCCAATATGGGGGTCTCTGACTTACCCCTGATGCCCAACCATGGACCCAGTGCCAACCCTCTGATGTCAGTGACCCGCTCCAAACCTTGCTCCATGCATCCATGACCCCAACCCTTTTCCCCTTCCAGGAATTAGTTACCCTTCCCTGCATCCCCCGACATGATCCGGACCTAGCACTCCTTGTACTGCCTCACTCAGCCCTGGCATCCCGCTCTCTTTCAAAAAACCTGGCTACTTGCACTGACTCTGGTCCTATTCCCCAGACCCCTAGCTCTCTACACTCCCTCCAGCCAGAAGCATGTCATGAGGAGGTCAGGACTCCAGGATGACACGTAGCACCAGTAGTGTGTCTCACACCGGTGTCTTTCTGAGACCACAACACTCTCAGAACCGAATCACACCTTCTCTGAGTCCTGAACTCTTCTCTGATCTCTTAACTCATCTTCTGTGCCCTGAGTCCCCTCCCAACACTAGCCCCATCCTCAGTCCTCTCCCAGAAACCCAGGTCCTGCTTGACCACTGAGCTCCATGGTGGGCAGCAGAGCCTGGTCGGTGCCCTGTGACTGAAGGGCATTGGGGCTGCCAGCAGCCCTGCCACATCTAGGAGTCTTCACCTCCTTCCCATGCTTCTAGCACCAGAGGCCTCCCTCCTTCTGGGGCCCACCCAGGAGGGACCTCAACACACCTTCCTGGTTTGAACTGTGACCCAGTCAACCAATCAGAACAATTCCTCAGGCTGCTCCTGTCCCCTCAGTTCCTGGAACTGAGTTCATTCCACAAAGAGTCACCTGAATCTGGGGCCTGACACTGCCCTCAGGGTTCAAGACCATGTGCTTACTGAGCCTCCGGACAGGGAGGGGAGAACGCAGGCCACACACACGGCTCAGCTCAGCGGCTTGTCACGGAGCTTTGTGAGGCTGCAAATCACATGGTTACCTGGGTGTGATGACATGAACACCAGAGGCCATGGTCTGGAGTGCTGGGGGTGTGGGCAAAGAGTGAAGACACACCACCTTAGCTGCCTTGCCAACACTGAGACCTACAGGTAGACCTGAAAACACTGAGAAGCCTGGCCTTGAAATCCATGCATTCTCCCTGAGAATCCAAGGGCCCTGTGGATTGTATTGTAGAGCACGTGGAAGGCTAGAGCTGGGAGTCGGACAAACCTAGGTTCAAATTCCAGGTCAGCCACTTAGCAGCTGTGAAATGGGGCAAATTCTATCT
>NW_006400306.1:48891-68082 GCF_000299155.1 Elephantulus edwardii
TATGGGTCAGCTCTGACTCGGTGCTACACAACAACAACAAAGTAGTTAAGTATACATCAGTACGCATCTTACCCTGAAAGCCTGATGTTTTACTCTTTGTGTCATAATTTACACACAATAAAATTCCATTATTTTAGAATACAGTCCACTGTGTCTTGACAACCACATTCACATTCCTACCGCTGAGGTCAAGATTTTGTCACCAATCTGTTCCTCAGAATCCTTCTCTTGTCATGGTCTGTAAATCTCTGAAGGCCAGTAGCCCACACTGTTTAGGGCCGCAGCCATGACTTCCACTGTCCTTGCGTCGCGGGTGTGGGGTTTGAGTCCTGTGGTGCAGATGGGCTGCGTGCCCTTCCAGGGGTCCTCTCTTCCTTTGAACAGTGTGTGTTGTGTGGGTTCAGCCAGTCAGGGGCTGGGATTTCAAACCTCCTTTTCCCAGTTGTAGCCTTTCAGGAAGGGCAAGGAGGAGCTGCCCTGTTTCTTCCGGCCAACTCCGGCCCTGCTCAAGTGTTCACCACCTTCTCCATCCACGTGACGACAGTGGACATTACAGAGGGAGGGTGTTGAAACGCCACTGAAGAGATGACCACTCTCGCCCCGCCCAATGTTCACACTTGAGGGGTGAAGAGGCAACTTCTGAGATCACTCCATGCCTGACCATTCTTCCGTCCAGGACCCTTGACCGGCGTTTCTCCTTCTGACCCTGAGTCAACACTGCACCCTTTCCTCTCTTCCCACCACTTCCCTTCTCACCTCTATCCTTCTGTTTCTCTCCCGCCCTCCCCCCCATCAAATATATATATTTTATATATGTAATCTTTCTTTCACACACACAAGGGTGCTATTCAAGTGCAGGCCGCTCAGGCAGAGGTAGAGAGGTCAGCAGAGGTGTGTGAATGGCCCACGTCTCTCCTTTGTCCTCATCTCAGTGGCCAGCACTGGTCCCAGCCCTCTTTCTCAGCCCTGTCATCTCCCTGAGGGCCTCAGCTTACGTTCATCTGTGGAGTGGGTTTGGTCACCCCTTTGTTGAAGGACTGGTGAGGTGCGTGTGGCTTAGGGAAAGGGACACAGTGACTGGCACGTACTGGCTCTCCCATGAATGGCAGTTTTAGGACTGTTCTGGTCCCAGATGTCCTCCACCACCTTTCCCTCTGGACATGGCTTCCTTTTCCAGGCCTCTCACAGAACAGGAAGTCACCTAAGGCACTACCTCATCCAAAAATGCCTCTTCTGACACACACTCAGGAAGCTCTCCCTTCCAGAGGATTCATCCCTGACTCTGGGTGAGAGGCCACTCAGAGCTCCTCGAATGTGAGTCCTTCCCTCCCTCCCAGGTCCTCTCCCATGTAAACCACTGGTTGCGTTCAGTAAGGCAATAAATACCACGTGAGCCCAAAGAGCAGCTGTCCATCCAGACCTCTCTCTCACAGGGCAGTCCTCAGGAGGAGCTGTGTCCCCAGAGTCCCAGGATGCTGTGGGGGGGCATTTGTGCTTGGCACCCCAGCCTGGGGAACCCCCATTTGACACCCTCTTTGTCTTGGTCTCTTAGTGAACAGAGTTTGCTTTTATTCCATTTGTCCTACATTTGTAAACAAGGCACACAAATCCAGCCTTTAACTACACAACATCAGAGAACCACCACAGCGCCTCACTGCCGTGGAGTTGACTCACAGCTGAGCCTCCAGCAGGTTTTCAGTGGTGGTAAATCACATGGCAGGGCGTTACTTTTCTCCCACAGAGCGGCTGGGCGACCCCAACCGCCTGCCTTTGGGATGTCGGCTCAACTCCCTACAGACTTGGCTACCAGAGCTCCCAAAGTTGTGGTGGGGGGCGTGATAGGAAGAGGGGAAAAAACCCACCAAAACTCTGATCTTGTGATATGTCTAGATGCTTGAGATAATGTGTTTATTTTTATTTTGGTAAGCTATATATTTTTTAAATTTTTTTTTCCATTGTTGCACTTTTTCTTTCCCCTTCTCCCCCTCCCTTAACCTACCCTTGCACTTAACCCCTTGTTCTAGGTTGTTGCCATGCATATAATGTCTAATCATATATTCCTTTCTGACCAATTTTTGGTAGGTTCATAGATCAGGATGGAGGCTTTGTGCAGCTGGCCGACTCCAACTCCCTACTGACTTGGCTAACAGTTCCCAATGTTGGAGAAAAAAGGAAAAGGAATTTAAAAAATCTGATCTTATATGGCCAGCTAGATGCTTGGGATAGTGTCTTTATCTTGATTTTGGTAAACTATGTTTAACAGAAAGTTTGCCACGTGTGAACTCTGAGTGTGTGTGTGTGTTTACCTTGGTGGCACCGAGGACCTTCACCATGTTGAACCACCATCTCCACCATGTATTCTCAAAGCATTTCATGTCCCAGCAGAGACTCCGTCCACCCTAGCAATGGTCCTGCGTTTCCCCAGCTCCAGACCCATGGAACCACTAAGTTGCTTTGGCCTCTCAGCCCTTGCCTGTTGTAGATTCTCTTAGACAAGAGCAGGGCTCACAATAGTCATGCTTCCATGTCTGGGTGAGTTCTCGCATTGCTCCCCAACCCCCAGGGGTTTCCACTTCTCTGATCATAGCCGCCGTGGTGGGAGTGACCCCCGTTTCTCATCCCATCTAGCTTGCTTCTGAGTCCTTTCACTTTACACTGGAAGTTCTCTTCCAATGGCACATATCCTGTCCCCTCACAAAACAAGATGCAGGCTTTGTGCAGTTGTCTGGCTAAAAAGTAAGTAGAAGTGATTAAT
Organism: Elephantulus edwardii; assembly: GCF_000299155.1. Taxonomy (NCBI): domain Eukaryota; kingdom Metazoa; phylum Chordata; class Mammalia; order Macroscelidea; family Macroscelididae; genus Elephantulus; species Elephantulus edwardii. Next base: position 51,647 of record NW_006400306.1, read on the forward strand.
AGCAATCACAAAATGCGATTATGAAGCTCAGTTTATTAAAATGATTAATAATTACAAATTTAAGAATTAAAGTTTAAAAAATTAAAAAGTTCAACATTAAAAAGCTAACAAGTTTCAGGAGAAGCATACAGAAGAGTGTATCTACTTAGACCCCTCTACTGAAGGAACGAAAACTCTTATTCCCCACAACCCAGCCCGATCCAGTACTGGTTTGAGTGCTGGCCACTCTGTTCAAGCACCCAGTGACATTTGTCCTCGCATCCTAATGTTGAAAATATAGCATATATGGACGGCAAGGTTCATAACCAAGGCAATCGAAGAGAGCCTTGATTTCCTCTGGCACTGGTCCTTTCTTCTTCCCCTCCTCTCTCAGAGCCTGCACATACTGGCTGGGGAAGGAATCTAGGTCAGTTCCTCTCATCTTGGCCAGGTGTTCCAGGATTTTTATCTCACTGGTCTCATTCTTGGCCCTTTGACCCCAGCGGTAGTCATAGACAGCTTTGTGGGTTTTGGGCACTCGCCTGATGTCTATGTACTTCATGTCCTTCAACTCTTTGAGGAGGTCGTTGGGGTTCCCGAAAAGGATGTGATTCTTGTCAACATGCATATCCATCCTCTTCAATGCCTCCCAGATCTTTGCCTCATTGGCACAGCCGCCTTCCAGGAAGATGGTACACAGGACTGTAATTAGGAGGCCATTTTTAGGCATGGGCGGTTCTTCTCGACTAGGATCCTTGTCATAGGTGAGGTCCATAAAGGAGTTCAGGGAATAAGTGTGGGATAAGGCGTTCACCTCCTTCACTTCCACACCAAAGACCCTCTGCATGATCTCCACGGCCTTCTCGAAGACCTCGGTGAAGTACCTCTCATTCCTTTTGATGAAGTGATCCAGGATCTCTTTCTTCTTGATAATTTTCTGAGAATAATACTTGTACAGCAAAATATTCACTATATGCCACACAAGTTTTTCCAACTCACTTAGCAGACAGTACTCAGACCTGGTCCTGGGGGTTATAGCACCCACTCCTTCCTGGCTGCAGGTGTCCTTGGTTAAGACGGCCCTTGTGGAGGTGGAGGCACCCTGGGGAGTTTGGGGTGTACGAGATGCCCGAGCAGTTTTCCTCTCTTTCTGGGATCCTGGGCTCAAGGAAGACTCAGCAGAGGGGGGAGTAGAGGCCATTGCCACAGCCGCCTCCTCCTCAGCACCTGGGCTCTGCACTCCCTCTGGGCCTCACTCTGCTTCTGCTCGCAGTCCTGACTCTTCTGACCAAGCAGAATGAGACCGAAGGAAGGAGGCTTGTTGATGGTTGTTCACTAGCCTTCGGGAGAAGGAGAAGGAGAGGGTCAGTGTCCTTGGCTGAGAAAATCATCTTTGACAGCTCTGACAAAAGCTACCAATGACCTCACAGATCTCCTGTTAACCTATTTTTAGAACCCTACAGGGGGTACTAGTCCAGCTCCTAGGGGTGCAGCCAGGATTTATCGGGGTCGAGAGGTATGGGTCATCTCTTTTTCCTGAGTGGGAGGGAACTTGGTCATCAGCTTAACAGCTGACAGAACATGACTTTTCCCTTTAGGAATTGGCATCACCCTTCCCCCCCCCAGCTGTGTGGGAGTCGCAAGGCAGAAGTGAAGACGACTAGGTGTATAGTGACTCTGCATGGGTGGGGCTCTTCTTTCTCCCTCAGAGCATGCAGGAGGCATAGAGCCCCAGAGACAGATGGACAGAGATAGCCCCAAGGGCCCCAGAGTGACGGACAGTTGGCCCCAGAGGAATGTTGGTTTCATTGACTATGCAAAGGCATTTGACTGTGTGAATCACAACCTGTGGCTAACCTTGAGCAGGATGAGAATCCCAGTACACTTGATTGTGCTCATGCAAAACCTATACTTGCATCCTGTACCTTTTCAGTCTATATGCGGAACAGATCATTCGAGAGACTGGACTCTTATGAGGCATCGGGACTGGTGGAAGACTCATCAACAACCTGCACTATGCAGATGACACAACCTTGCTTGCCAGGCTATGTTAACACTCCTGTAAAACTATGTTCAAGTATTTTGTACCTAACTAAACTTTTCCCCCAGAAGCCTTGTTTTAAACTTCTAGAATACAAGCTTTGAATGGTGTTTAAACATTGTTGTTGTTGTTGTTAAGTGCCATTGAGTCGCAGGCGACTCAGTGACCCTGTGAAGGAGAGTCCTCGATGCATGGGTGCCTTTCATCCTCTCTCCAGGTTCATAGGGTTTCTGGAGGCAAGCTATTATGGAAGTGGATGCCACTCCTGCTTCCAAGTTTAAACATTACTTTCCTTAAAATTTATTTTTAGCAAGTAACAAATGCTGACGAGGTTGTAGAGAAACTGGAACCCTTATTCACTGTTGGTGGGAGTGTAAAATGGGGCAACCACTGTGGATGGCGGTACGGTGCTTTCTCAAAAAAGTGACAAATAGAGATACCCTTTGACTCAGCAATTCCACTACTGGGAATATACCCCAAAGAGACCAGAACTGACAGCCAAGCAGATATATGCACACCCATGTTTATCGTGGCTTTGTTCACAATAGCAAGAGTTGGAAACAACTTAAATGCCCATCAACAAAGGAATGGATAAAGAAGCTGTGGTATATTCACACAATGGAATACAACGCTGCATTGAAAAACAAGGAACTCATGCAACATTATTCAAAATGGGTGACTCTGGAGGACATTATGTTGAGTTGAAGTATCTCAGTCACAAAAGGACAAATACTGCATGGTGCCACTGTTGTAAAACAGGACTGGCCTTGGGGTTGGGGGGAGACTGAGAAAGATGGGTTCGATAATGTATACTGCACTGAAACACATGAGGGAGAAAACTGTTTAAAAGGGATATGTGATTAGGTATTTTTGTCATGACTGGAGTCCAGATTGAAGGCTGCATAGTGGAGTGGACCTGGGCGGAGGGACTGTAAAACAATTGAAGACTTTGTCTTTTACTTTTTCAAGAGGGTAGTATACTAGGGGGGAGAAAAGTTCAACAATGGAAATCCAAAGTCTCTGTAAATTTTCATTGAAAATAACAAGTTAAAAAATAAAAAAAAAATCATTTTTAAAAAAGGAGGGCCAGAGGCCAGGAGAGAAAGGGAGGGAGAAAGATATTTATTTCAAACAATTACTCACGTGCTGGCAGAGGCAGGTTCTTGATTTGGACCAGAAGAGCAAGGCGTCTAGGGAGGTTTTTGTGGCTAAGTCGTCAGCAGGCACGCAGGGTCTCAGAACACAGCCTTCGGAGACTGCTGGGTTCAGCTGCAGAGGTAAATGAACTTAAAAGTGGTTGTCAGACAGCAGTGTTCCAAACCTTCAGCTTGAAAGCTGGTGTGTTCTGGAGGACACAGCCAGATATCCAGCAGTAAATGAGGGGAAAACCACTCTAGCTTCTTGCTAGAATTCAGACTTTTATACTATGCAGGCCACACACCTGAGGAGACCTTCCCTTAATCAGATAAACCTGCTCATGTCTTTAGAGAATTGCCTCTAATCCCACCACATTAATATCATCAACTCAACTCATTGCCTGAGTTAGAAACCACCCACAGCTGAGACTCCAGCAAGTTTTCAGAGGTTATAAATCATGGGGGAGGTGGAGGGAGGCCGGCTATCTTTTGCCATCATTCACATTCTCTCCTAACAATATGCCCAAAATTTGTGAGACAAAGTATCACCATCCTTGCCTTTAAGGACCATGTTGGTTTCACTTCTTACAAGGCATATATTTGTTCTTTCAGTAGTCCATGGGATATTCATTACTTTCAACACCACAGCACAAATATTCTTCTGTCATCCTTATTTATTGTCCAATTTTCAGATGCATAGCAAGTAATTGAAAAGACGAGGGCTTGGATCCGGTGCACATTAGTCCTTAAACTGACATCATTGCTCTTTTGCACTTTGGAGAGGTCCTTAACAGCAGATTTGTTAACCCTTAACAGCAAATATGCCCAATGCAACACATCTTTTGATTTCTTGACAGCTGGTACCAAGAGGTTTGGTTGTGGAACCAAGCAAGATGAAAACTTCGATGACTTCAGTCTTTTCTCCATCTTGGTGAGGCTGCTTATGATCAGTGACAAAGACTTTTGTTTTCTTGATGTTAAAATGTAATCCGGATTTGGCTGTCATCTTTGATCTGTAGCAAGTGTTTTAAATCCTCCTCAATTTCAGCAAGCAAAGTCATGTAATCTGCATAACACAGGTTTTTGATGACCCTACCTCAGATTGTGATGCCACATTCTTCTTCATATAGTCCAGCTTCTCAAATTATTTGCTCAGCATACACATTGAACAGATATGGAGGAAGGATACAGCCCTGGCTCACAACTTTCCTGATTTTCTACCATATAGTGTTCCCTTGCTCTGTTCATACAACAGCCTCTTAATCTAGATCTAGATTTCACACAATTAAGTGTTCTGGGGTTCCCTTTCTTCTCAGTGTTAGCAATAATTTCTTATGATCTACCCAAATGACTAGATTGTTGCATAAACAACAAATAGACAGTTTTCTGATATTCCCTGCTTTTAGCCAAGATCCATTTAACATCATCAGTGATATTTCTGGTGCAATGGCCTCTTCTGAATCCAGTTTGAATTTTTGGCAGTTCTCTGTTGTACTATTCTAGCCATTTTTGGGTAATCTTCAGTAATATTTTCTGGAATTATTTATTATCTATTCTATTCTATTCTATTCTATTCTATTCTATTCTATTAAACATAGTGTCCGATAACTTCCACATTCCGTTGGATCACCATTTTTTTTTGGGGGGGGGAATGGGAATAAATATTACAGAGATTAGTATTTACCATCTGAAGGATGAATAGTTACATTCTACTAAGGCTCACGGCTACATCAACACACCTTAGCTACTAACAACCACATGCCCACACCCACTCTGATCCCGGGCCTGAATTGTGAGGTAGCCGAGTCCTCCCAGGACTGACATCAGGAGAGGACTCTCTGGAAGACCTTTGTTCTGAGCTCCTGTATCCCCTCACACCTCACTTCTACTCTCTGCAGGGCCAGGACCCCTATATGGGAGTGACATGTCCCCGCAGGGTGCTGACTGCTGCCATTCCTGAGACGTTACCCGCACCCTCGGGCAGCAGAATCACACCCACGGTCCTAAGGACCATCAGAGTTTTGTCTCTATTGGATGGAGGGCAGTGGCCCCACCGGCCCCATGAGTATTGAGCGTTTCTGTTCCTGCTCCAGCCTGGACCCCCCTGACGTGTCCACACTCTGCTGCAGCTGGCTTCTCTTGTCCCCATGCTGGGAACAGCTTAGTCCATGATAGGCAGAGTTTCGCCGCTGAGCGTCAGATGTCTTTCTCGAAAAGTCCCCGGTTCTGGTAGAACAGGGAGGATTCCGGATCCTCACTTTGGGTTTGGGGGAGAAATGGGCCAGTGAGCATGTACTCTTCATCAAGATTAAATTTGTCCTACATTTGCGTCAGCTGAGCCATCCATGTTTTAGGTTTGCACAGACTGATAATTTAAAGTGAATCAAGAAACTGATACTTTATTTTTCTCTATCATGGTAACATAGGGAGCTCTGGTGGTAAGGAGCTGCACTGCCAACCCCAAGGAAGGTGGTTGAAATCTACCAGCTGTCCGTGGGAGACAGATGGACAATCTCCTCCCGTGCAATTTACCATCTCTGAACACTTACTCGAGGGTCAGCTATGAGTCGGTACCAACTCGGCTGCACACAACAACTACATTGTGGTACAATAATACTTAATAAAAGATTCCCATGTGAAGCATGTGTATATGTAATCCCCACTGGCACAGATGACCTTCACCATGTTGAACAACCATCTCCCCCATGTCTTCCCAAAGATTTCATCCCTTCAAAAAGAATTCAATTCTCATTAGGCAGTAACTTTCCATTACCCCTGCCCCAGCTCCAAGGAGTCACTTATCTACTTATGTCTCTGTGTTTCACTAGCATACTGTTTTCAAGGTTTACCTATGGTTTATGGATCAGATTTCATTACTTTTCGTAGCCAAATATACTTTAAAATGTTTGCCACTGTTGATTCATGGGTTGATATTTCCACCAGCTCCCAATTTCTTCATATTTTCACCAGCCCTCATAGTTTCTCATTTTCTAATCATAGCCATCTGTGGTAAAATGAATTGATTGTTAAAATGCTTTTTCAGGCTTATTAGCTTTGATTTCCATCACTTGGCGGGAAGGGGATATGTAAACCAGTGGGGAAACGACTAATGATTGGATTGATCATTTTAACCACTCAGTCCTCCGGGATCAATTGGACACATTTATCAGCAGCCGCTGAGACGCTCCTTACCAGTAAGGAAGGAGTAGCAAAGGATGCAGTGCTCAGTCTTCAAAGACAGATTTTTGTACACCTTAAACTATGGCCTAGATGACAGACCAGTAGCAGCAATGGCAGAGAGTCAATGCTCAGAGCCTCAGAGATGGAGCAGCCTCGGGACTGTTGGAGGGGTTGAGGGTAAGTGGGGGAGATACAATAACTGGTAGGACTGAAAAAGCTTTGTAATACTGACAGAGCTCACCTGATACAGGTGCCCTGTTGCACTTCTCTGGCCAGCAGCAAAGTGTCGGATTTTGGGACAAACTACCCAAGACATTAGTTTGTCAAGAGGTAGGGGGAGAGGAACTCGTGGCTGAGTTTCCCCTCAGCTTGTATAGCCTCACAGCTTTTATTGAGATTTCACCAATACTTGAGCAAAAGAAACTATTAGCAGGAATCATGAGATTTACACAAGACATTCTGTTTGTTACCATGACCTTGCTGTTAAGGACCATCAAGTGACTTGCGACTCATAGTGACTCTGTGTACAACAGCCCTGAACCCTGCTCTATCCTGTGCCAACCTTATTGTCTGACACACCTACAACGACCTTACCTCTTCTTTTTTTTGTTTTTGTTTTTTGTTTCACTTAATTCACTTTTGTGGTGGCCACAGCTGGAGCCTGGTTCATCTGCACAGAGACTCTGGTGTGGGTCTTCACAAGATGGTCAGTGAATTCCTGGTAGGGAGACTTGGTAAACACAGTTTACTGAGGTCTGGGGTCAAGTAGCTGTAAGTCTTGGAGGTGGCATCAAAGGGTGGCCTTGGCGCAGTTGCCCAGGGTAGACACGCAGCCCCTGCTCAAGGTGTAGCAGTCATTAATTCAAGCCATCAGCAGCAGCATCTTGGGCACAGGGGCCGAGACGATTCCAGTACCTGGGGGTGCATGGATCCGACGCACCAACACAGAGCCACAGCGTCAGGTCACCTTGCAGGGAACCATGTGAGGCTTGCCGATCTTGTTAATCCATCTCATTGGGGGTCTTCCTCTCATTTGCTGTTTATCTTTCTAAGCATGATGTCCCTTTCCAATAAATAACCTCACCTATAGATGAACTAATTTTTGGGTTCTTGGTTCTGTTCCATTGGGCGATGTGTCTGCCACTGTTCTAGCACCATGTTGTTTAGGTTATTATGGCTGTGTGGTAGATTTTGAGGTCAGGGAGTGCTATGCCTCCCTCTTCATTTTTATTTTTCAGAAGAGCTTTGCTTATTTGAGGTCACTTTCCTCTCCAAATAACCTTGCCAACTGCCTTTTTGTCTAAGTGTGCTCTGTTGTACATAGGGTTTTTGAAGGCCTGCTATTTTGGAAGTAGATGGCCAATCTTTCTTCCTGTTGTTGATTGCCTTCAAGTTGAGCATGACTCATAGCGACCCTATGAACAAAAGGCCCGAAGCCTCTCTACAATTGTCTACATTTATCAAAGTTCACAGAATTTCCGGAGGCACGTTATTTAGGAAGTGGATGCCACCCCTGCTTCCAAACCTGCCATACTATGTTATTGTTGTTTTGTGCCATTGAGTCGCCTGCATTGTACACCAATGTACAGCAACTCTGAATCCTTCCCTGTCCTGAAGAGCATTTCACAGAAAAGAGCAGATGAAAGATATTTTTCTAACTATTAGAAATAACCAAGAGACTCAGTGTTGCCCCCGCCCTTGACACCTGTGTCTTGACCCACCCCTTTCCCTGCTCCACCAGCATTCCCTTCTGCTCCCACCTATGCCATGCAACATCTATTTCCCTCTATTCAGCCCTTGATATGATTGCTTATATCACAAGCCTTCTAGGCTTCTCTGATTCCAAATGCCTCACTCAGCTGCCGGTTTTTTATGCTGACACCAGTATCTCTTAACAACAATAACATCAACATAGAGAGTGATCAGCTGGCCCAGTGGACAGAAAGCGATGCTACCAAGCCAAAGGTGGGTGACTTTCAATCTGCGGTCCTCGGGCCTGTCTTTCATTGTTTTTGTTCAAACATTCCTCTAGGTCGTATAGCCCTGGTATGTCCACTTGCCATGTAACTTGTGGTTGCTGTGAGGCTGAACACTGTGACACTGATGTGTCATTATGTGTTAATGGTTGGTTACCCATGGCGGACAGTGTTGGGTGGAGCTCCCTGATTAAAACTAGCTTGGAAGGAGGAGAGGCATCCACTTCCATACTAGCTTGCCTCCAGAAACCCTATGAACCTGGAGAAAGGATGAAAGTCACACAAGTGTTGAGGACTCTCCTTCCTAGGGTGGCCATGAGTCACCTGCGACTCGATGGTACTTAACAACAACAACAAGAAGTCTAAATACCAGGTACTAGTATGAGGGAAGGGTAGCTATCTCAGATGGTTCTGAGGAAAAGTCTTTTGCTTTGAACTTCTGTTCCAGGATTGGCTTCTTGTGGCTTAGTGCCTCTTCTCTTCCATTTGCAGCACACTATACGTGAAACCAAAACTTGGACATGGAGGCATTCATCAGAACAGAGCAAGGAGACACTGCGTGATGCAAAATCGGGAAGTGTGTATGCCAGGGATGTATTCTCCATACCTTTTCCATCTATATGCAGAACAGATCATCAAGGAGGCTGTATGAGGAGGAATGTGGCATCAGGATTGGAGGAAGATTCATCAACAACCTGCGTTATGCAGATGACACAACCCTGCTTGCTGAAACTGAGGACCTAAGATGCTTGTTGTAGAAGATCAAGGACTGCAGCCTTCAACATGGATTGAAGCTCAATATCAAGAAAACAAAGATTCTCACCACTGGGCTAATTGGCAGCATCATTATGGATAGTGAAGAGATTGAGATTGTTAACAGCTTTAGTTTGCTTGGCTTCACAATCAACACTCTTGGTACCAACAGCCAGGAAATCAAGAGACAAATTGCATTGGGAAAGTTGGCTGTCAGGGACCTCTCCAGAGTACTGAAGAGCAATGATGTCAGTCTGGAGACTAAGGTGTGCCTGATACAGTCAATTGTCTTTGCAATTGCTTGCTATGCATCAAAAAGCTGGACAATAACTAGGAAGGATAGGAGAATTGATGGCTTTGAGCTGTGGAGATGGAGAAGAGTACTGAATATACCATGGACTGCTAGGAGAACAAACAGGTTCATCCTAGAGGGGCTCAAGTTGGCCTGCTCCTTGGAGGCAAGGATTCTGAAGCTTCCTCATACTTCGACATACTTTGGGCATGTTGCAAGGAGGAACCGGTCCTTGGAGAGGGACATCATGGTTGGAAGTGTAGAGGGACGGAGAAAGAGAAGAGACCATCAATGAGATGGATTGATACAGTGACTGGGCTAATGAGGACAGGTGTGTTGGAGACAATAAAGTTGGCACAGGATAGAGCAGGTTTCAGGGATCTTGTACATAGGGTCATTATGATTCGTAAGTGACTCAATGGCACATAACAACAACAACAACATTGTAAAATGAAGTCGTTTCCTAGGATAGGGTGATTCGTGTCCTATAGATCTGGGTTGTGTGGGGCCAAGTTGACTCTCCTGCCATCAGGGCTGCACTCAGCCCCAAAACTATTTAAAGTCTCAGGCCTTGACCTGCTAGACTTCTGGGAAAAGTGGGCATACTTGTGTTCTTGGTACAAGCAGCCAGGACAATGAAAAAGTAATTGCATTGGGAAATTCTGTTGTCAGAAATCTCTCTAAAGTACTGAAGAGCAACGATGTCAGTCTGGAGACTAAGGTATGCCTTATCCAGGCCATGATCTTTGCAATTACTTGCTATGCATCAGAAAACTGGACAATGACTAGGGATGATAAAAGGAGAATTGATGCTTTTAGGTTGTGGTGCTGGAGAAAAGTCTTGAACATACCATGGACTGCCATGAAAACAAATAGGTCTGTCTCGGAGAGGGTGAAACCAAGTTTTTTTTTTCTTGAAGGTTAGGATTTTGAAGCTCTGCTAGGAGGTCAAACAGGTTCATCCTAGAGGGGCTCGAGTTGGCCTGCTCCTTGGAGGCAAGGGTTCTGAAGCTTCCTCATACTTCGACATACTTTGGCCATGTGGCCAGGTGAGACCAGTCCTTGGAGAAGGACATCATGCTCAGAAGCATGGAGAGGAAGACCCCAGATGAGATGGATTGATACAGTAACTGGGGCAATGGAGGTTGGTGTGTTGGAGTTAGTGAGACTGGCTCAGGACAGGGAAGGGTTCAGAGCTGCTGTACAGAGTCACTATGGGTCACAGGTGATGCAATGGCACACAACAACAACAATGCCAGAGATAATGAATTTGGCTCAAGATAGAGCAGGGTTGAGAGATGTTGTATATAGAGTCACTATGAGTTGCAAGTGACTCAGTGGCAATTAACAACAACAACATGGGACTAGCAGTCAGGAAATCAAGAGACATATTACATTGGGCAACTCTGCTGTCAAGGACCTTTTTAAAATAATGGAGAGAAATTATGTCAGTTTGAAAACTAAGGTGCAGCTGATTCAGCATGATTCTCTCAATTACCTGCTACACATCAGAGAATGAATAAGGATGACTGAAGAAGAATTGATTCCTTTGAGTTGTGGTTCTAGAGAAGAGTCTGAATATCCTGTGGACTTCCAAAAAAACAAATAAACATGTTTTGGAAAGGGTGCAGCCAGATGCAGGATACCCAAGCTTCATCTTTCATACTTTAGACATGTAGCTTGTTGTTGTTAGGTGCCGTCGAGTCAAGTACAACTCATAGTGACCCTATGAACAACAGATCTGAACTCTGTTCTATCCTGTACCATCCTCACTCTCTACTGTCTCAGAGATAGTGAGGATGGCCGAGGGTAAGAACGAGTAGATGGCAGAGGGTAGGATGGCTGTTCATAGGGTTGCTATGAGTTGTACTTGACTCAGTGGCACCTAACAACAACATTTACAAATAGTGTCTGCATAGCACAGTTTGTTGATGAGTCTTCCTCCAATCCTGATGCCACATTCCTCTTCATACAATCCAACATTCCAAATGATCTGTCCAGCATACAGTTTGAAAAGGTATAGAGCATCCCTGATGCAATCCTTTTCTGATTTTGAACCACACCTTGCTCTGTTCTGATGATTGTTTCTTTGTCCAATGAGCACAATTAGGTGTTCTGGGATTCCCATTCTTCTCAGGGTTAGCCGCAATTTGAGCTGATCCATATAGTCAAATGCCTTTTAACAGTCAATAAAACACCAAACTTGTGATAGTAATGATTGTGTTGCTTTAGGAGCCATCGAGTCAAAGTATGACTCATAATGACCCTAAGAACAAAAGATCTGAACCCTGTTTTATCCTGTACCATCCTCACACTTCCTGACACACAAGAGCCCATTGCAGCAGTTACCATGTCAATCTACCTGGTTGAGGGTTTTCTCTCCTTCACCAACCCTCCACCCTTCCCAGCATCATGTCCTTCTCCAAGGAATAACCCCTCCTAACAACAAAGTATGGGAGGTGAAGTCTCATCATTTCTGCTTCCAAAGAACACTCCAGTTGCACCCTCTCTAAGGTGTGTATTTGTTTGTTCTCTTGGCCATCCATGGGATATTCAGTGCTCTTCTCTAAACCACAGCTCAAAAGTGTCAATTTTTTTTCTGTCATCCTTATTCATTGTCCAGCTCTCAGAAGTTTAGTAAGTAATTGGAAAGACTATGGCCTGAATCAGATGCACCTCAAACTAACATCATTACTCCTCAATAATTTGGGCCTGCTGCCCTAAGTCCTGGTGTTAACTGTGGTTGAGGAGAACATCGTGCTAAGTGGTACAGCACTTGTCTGTCAGTTTGCTTACTGAGATAACTTGGTGTTGCTGTGAGACTGAAATCTGTGCAACTGGTGTGTCAAATGCCATTTGGGTTACCCATGGTGGACAGGTTTGGGGAGAGCTCCCTGACTAAGACTAGGAAGGAGGATAGGCCATCTACTTCCTAAATAACGGGGCTTTGAAAACCTGATGAACACTAAACAAAGAGGATAGTTATAGTAGTGATAAAGCCCAGACTGGAAGTCAGTTGAAATGAGGAAAACAATAACAAACATAGTTTAATAATTAGAACATGGAATGTACATGGCTTGAATGTTAGAAAACTGGAAATCGTTAAAAATTAAATGGAAAGCATGAATATTGACATACTAGTCATTAGTGAGATGAGATGGACCAGCTTTGGCCACTTTGAATCAAATGATCATCTGGTATTCTATACAGGGAATGAAAAACGGAGGAAGAATGGTATTGCATTCATAGTCAAAAAGTCATTGTCAGGTTCTATCCTGAAATACAATGTGGTGAGTGATAGGATACTATCCATATTCATACAAGGAAGACCTGTTAACACAACTATTATGCAAATATGTGTTCCAACATCTGGAGCCAAAAAGGAAGAAATTGAGAATTTTTACCAAATCTTGCAATCTGAAATTGACTGAACATGCAGTCAAGATGCATTAATGATAATTGGTGACTAGAATGCAAAAGTGGGAAATAGTGAGAAAGGCATAGTAGTTGGGAAATATGGGCTTGGTGATAGAAATGAGGCTGGAAAAAGAACGATTGAATTTTGTATTAACGATTTATTCATTGCAAATACCTTTTTAAAAAGACACAAATGATGACTTTACACATGGATCTCACCTACTTTGAGCATTTTTTTCAGAAGGAGCCAGTTCCTGGGAAAGTACATTTTGCTTGGCCAAGTAGAGGGCCAGTGAAAGAAGATGCCGTCAATAGTACTTATCAACAGAAGAGATTATAAGGACAGCAGAGGGTCTGGAGGGTGAACATTTTGAAATATTGCTTTGAGATAATCTTTAAACCTCAAACCAAAAATATTCTCTAAAGTATTTTTAAAAGTAAACAATCTAGCTTAAGTAATCTTAAAAAGTCTATTTTGAGCATTGTACTCTTTTGAGAACTATCTACATGTTGCCAAAGTGACAACAAATCCTACTGAAGATTATCCAAAAGTGACTGGAACAGTACATTGACAGAGAACTATCAGAAATACAAGCTGAGGTTAGAAGAGGCCAGGGCACTAGAGACATGACTGTCAATGTCAGATGGATCTTATCCAAAAGCAGAGAGTACCAGAGTCTATCTGTGTTTCATTGACTATGCAATGGCATTTGACTGTGTGGATCACAACAAATTGTGGCTAACTTTGAGGAGAATGGGAATCTCAGAACATCTGATTGTGCTCATGCAAAACCTATACTTGGACCAGGAGGCAGTTGTCAGAACAGCGCAGGGAAGCACTGCATGGTTCAAAATCAGAAAAGGAGTGTGTTAGGGATGTGTCCTGTCTTTATGCCTTTTAAATCTATATGCTGAACAGATTATTCGAGAGGCTGGATTTTATGAGGAAGAATGTGGCATCAGGATTGGAGGAAGACTCATCAACAACCTGCATTATGCAGATGACACAACCTTGCTTGGTGAAACTGAGGACCTGAAGCATTTTCTGCCAATGGTCAAGGACTGTAGTTTGCAATATGAGTTGAAGGTCAACATGAAGAAAACGAAGATTCTTACCACTGGGTCTACTGGCAGCATCATGATAATTGGAGAAGAGATGGAAATTATTAACAATTTCAACATGCTCAGTTCCACAATCAACATGCTTGTATCCAGCAGTCAGGAAGTCAAAAGATGAATTACATTAGGGAAACCTGCTGTCAGGGACTCTCCAGAGTGCCAAAGAGCAAGGATGTCAGTCTAGAGATTAAGGTGCAAAGACATAAGAGGTACACCTGATCCAGGTGCGAAGACATCAGAGAGCTGTACAATAAACCAAGGATGACAGAATTGATTTTGAGTTGTGGTACTGGAGCAGAGTACTGAACATACTATTAACTGCCAAAAGAACGAACAGGTCTGTCCTAGAGATGGTGAAACTCCTTGGAGGCAAGGATTATGAGACTCCATCTCAAAAGGATATCATGCTTGGAAGGGTCAAGGGACAATGCAAGAGATGAAGACCCTAGATGAGATAATGAGGGTAGGTGTGTCAGAGACAGTGAGACTGGCTCAAAATAGAGCAGGGTTCAGAGCTGTTGTACATACAGTCACTGTGAGTCATAGTCGACTTGATGGCACGTAACAACAAAAATAAGACTCAAGTGGTAGTGAGCTCGTGTAAATGAAGGAGAGACAACTCAGAGAAGAATTAATGAGAATTGTTGCCGCATAAGAAAAATACATTCAATGTCACATGCAGCACTGATGAATTGTGTATATATATTGTTGTCTTATTTCTCTAAAAAAATGTTTTAAAAAGACAAATTGTGAGTTTTTCTTGCTTTTCAAGCATCTTCTGTGTCCTGAGTCCCCTCCCAACACTAGCCCCATCCTCAGTCCTCTCCCAGAAACCCAGGTCCTGCTTGACCACTGAGCTCCATGGTGGGCAGCAGAGCCTGGTCGGTGCCCTGTGACTGAAGGGCATTGGGGCTGCCAGCAGCCCTGCCACATCTAGGAGTCTTCACCTCCTTCCCATGCTTCTAGCACCAGAGGCCTCCCTCCTTCTGGGGCCCACCCAGGAGGGACCTCAACACACCTTCCTGGTTTGAACTGTGACCCAGTCAACCAATCAGAACAATTCCTCAGGCTGCTCCTGTCCCCTCAGTTCCTGGAACTGAGTTCATTCCACAAAGAGTCACCTGAATCTGGGGCCTGACACTGCCCTCAGGGTTCAAGACCATGTGCTTACTGAGCCTCCGGACAGGGAGGGGAGAACGCAGGCCACACACACGGCTCAGCTCAGCGGCTTGTCACGGAGCTTTGTGAGGCTGCAAATCACATGGTTACCTGGGTGTGATGACATGAACACCAGAGGCCATGGTCTGGAGTGCTGGGGGTGTGGGCAAAGAGTGAAGACACACCACCTTAGCTGCCTTGCCAACACTGAGACCTACAGGTAGACCTGAAAACACTGAGAAGCCTGGCCTTGAAATCCATGCATTCTCCCTGAGAATCCAAGGGCCCTGTGGATTGTATTGTAGAGCACGTGGAAGGCTAGAGCTGGGAGTCGGACAAACCTAGGTTCAAATTCCAGGTCAGCCACTTAGCAGCTGTGAAATGGGGCAAATTCTATCTCTGATCAGCTCTTATTTGATCTGGAAACTGCATTAATAACAGTATTATTCTCACGGAGGGAATAACATAAGTAACATTTGCACTGAAGATGCAAACAGACTTCTCTATACCTTAGGGAGCTCTGGTGGCCGAATGGTAAGAATCTGTGCTGCAATCCCGAAGTTTCACAGTTCAAATCCACCAGCTGTTCCACAGGAGAAGGATGGAAAATCTCCTCCCATGCAATTTAAGCCTCTGAAAACCCAGTGGAGGGTCAACTATGGGTCAGCTCTGACTCGGTGCTACACAACAACAACAAAGTAGTTAAGTATACATCAGTACGCATCTTACCCTGAAAGCCTGATGTTTTACTCTTTGTGTCATAATTTACATACATCCCACGCAGGTATGAATAACTACAACTTCCAGAAGCCCGCTGGTCAAGCCCACCTTCAAATCTTGGAACACAGAGCCAGCACAGAGGCAGTAGGGAGGAGCCAGGGGGTACAGTGTGTGTGGCGAAAAGTCTCTCAGCAGACCTCATCTCACACAGGTACAAATAGCTACGACTCCCAGAAACCCGCGGGAAGACAACATTATATACCTAATCTATAGCATTAATCAACCTCCCCTGGGAAACTCTTGTAGCATAAATTGAGGAGAAGATGGTCTAAGGCACAAGAAGTCCATCCTGGAGCAGAAGTTCAAAACTCCTGACAGTCAAGAGATACTGGTCTTAAAGGAAGAAACTGGCAGCAGCTTGAGGCATTAGGAATCACAGAAGCCAGAAAGATTGACATATAGGCCATCACATCAAGGGCTGGAGAGGGGAGACTGTTGATGAATGGAATAGGTGGGAGTAGATGTAAATACTGGTGGAGCAGGGCAAGGGGTTGCTCAAAACACGCCTGGCAAGGGTAAAGACAACACAGAATCTATTGGTATGGTGATGAAAGAAGAAGTTCAGGCTGCTTTGAAGGATATGGCAAAAAATAAGGCTCCAGGAA
>NW_006400306.1:75108-76241 GCF_000299155.1 Elephantulus edwardii
GCAACAAGAAAAACATAAACAATCACAAAATGGGCACAGGATATGAGGAGGCACTTCACCAAAAAGAAGACATACAAATGGCAAACAAACACGTGAAGAAATATTGAAAACCCCTAGCTATCAGAGAGATGTAAATCAAAACAACTATGGGATATCGTCTCACCCCAGCAACAATAGTCAAGTTCAAAAGGACAGTAAATAACAAATGCTGGCAAAGTTGTACAGATTGGAACTCTCATTCATTTATTATCTTGGTGGACTTTTATTCTGCTTTGGACTCCCAGGTTCCCTCTGAATTCTGAATTAGAAACCCATTTACTTCAAGATCTCTCATTTCCGACTCGGGGAAATGACTCAGAGCTGACCATCACATGGGAACTGTAAATCACATGGAAGATTGTGACTCTTTCTCCACAGAGCCACTGGTGGGGTCCGACTTCCAGGAAACACTAGAGCAGAGAGCCCAACTCCCTACACACCAGACCTCCCCTTACCTAAAGACAGTAAAAGCATAAGATTTCAAGAAATATGTAATTAACAGAAGACCTTGGTTTAGGGGGTAGTTACATGGCTTTATGTGATTGTCAAAACTTAGGCACTTGCACTCTAAAATAAAGAAGAATTCTACCATAAATTATGCCTCAAAAATTTCTTAATCTAAAGGTACTGAAGAACAAATTCAAGCCTTGAGTTGCAATACTTAAAGATACCATATATAGGCCAAATACTGAACGACTCAGGAAGCATTAAAAGAAGATGGAAAGAGTACTTGTAGTCACTACACCAGAAAGAATTGGTCGACACAGAAGAATTTAATGAAACAATGTATGGTCAAGAAGCAAAGGTGATGAAGGAGGAAGTTCAAGCTACTCTGAAGGAACTTGTAAAAAACGATGCCCTAAGAATTGATGGAATATTAATTGATATATTTCAACAAACAGATGCTGCCCTGGACATGCTCACCAGATTGTGTCAAGGAATCTTGAGTACAACTACTTGGCTGACTGCAAGAGATCCATATTTATTCTCATTCCAAAAAAGTTGACCAGACAGAGGGTGGAGATTATTAAACAATATCACTAATATCATACGCAAGCAACATCCTGCTGAAGATCATCTAAAAATGACTGGAA
>NW_006400306.1:76549-87371 GCF_000299155.1 Elephantulus edwardii
TAGAGACATCTCTCCAATGCCAGATGGATCTTGGCTGAAATCAGGGAATACCAGAGGAATGTCTAGCTGTGTTTCATTGACTATGCAAAGGCATTTGACGGTATGGGATACAACAAATTGTGACTAATCTTGAGAAGAATGAGAATCCCAGAACACCTGATTGTGTTCATGGGAAACCTGTACTTGGATCAGGAAGCAGTCTTCAGAATAGAGCAAGAAAGCACTGCGTGTTCAAATCGGGAAAGAAGAGCATCAGGGATACAGTCTATCTCCAAACCTTTTCAATCGATATGCAAAATTGATCATTCAGGAGGCTGGACTTTATAAGGAAGAATGTGACAGCAGAATTGGAGGAAGACTCATCAACAACCTGCGATATGCAGATGACACGACCCTGCTTGCCAAAAGCGAGGAGGACCTGGAGTGTTTCTTGCAGAAGGTCAAGGACTATAGTCTTCAATATGGATTGAAGCTCAACATCAAGAAGACAAAGATTCTCCCCACTGAGCCAATTGACAGCACCATGATGGATGGAGAAGACATTGAAGTTGTTAACAATTTCATCTTGCTCAGCTCCATGATCAACACTCTTGGCACCAGCAGTCAGGAAATCAAAAGACAAATTGAGTTTCAGGAAGTCTGCTCTCAGGGACCTTTCCAAAATGCTGAAAAATAATGTCAGTATAGCAACTAAGGTCCACCTGATCCAGGCCATAGTCTTTCCAATTATTTGCTATGCATCAGAGAGTGAGGCAATAACTAAG
Organism: Elephantulus edwardii; assembly: GCF_000299155.1. Classification (NCBI taxonomy): domain Eukaryota; kingdom Metazoa; phylum Chordata; class Mammalia; order Macroscelidea; family Macroscelididae; genus Elephantulus; species Elephantulus edwardii. The sequence goes on from NW_006400306.1 coordinate 77,314, forward strand.
GATGACAGAAGAAGAAGTCGTACCTTTGAGTTGTGGTCCTGGAGAAGACTATTGAATCATGGACCACCAGAAGAATAAACAGATCCATTTTGGAGAGGGTGAAACCAAGTTTCTCCTTGGAGGCTAGAATCTTGAAGCTCTGTCTTACATACTTTGGGCACATGGCCAAGAGGAACCAGTCCTTGGAGAGGAACGTCATACTTGAATGGGTAGAGGGACAGTGAGAAGATGAAGACCCCAGATGAGATGGATTGACACAGTGACTGGAGTAATGGGGGTAGGTGTGTCTGAGTCAGTGAGGTGGGCTCAGGATAGGGCAGGGTTCAGATTGCTGTGAGTTGAAGGCAATTAGATGATACGTAATAGCAACAACAAGAAGTTATCATTAGAAGATGAGTAATGATCTAAATGTTACTAACATCTCTTGTGGAGGATTTACTGTGTACAGACTGTTTGCAACTTGAATGCAGGTTTTCTTGTTATTCCCAAGACTGAAAAAAAAAAATATTGAAACTGTGAACGACTTCATCTTAATCTACAGACAATATACTTGGCATGAACTGTCAGGAGATCAGAAAACCTATTGAACAGGGGGAAAAAAATCTTCAGTCAGAGAATTCCCCAAATTATAGAGGAGCAATGATATCAGCATGAGGACTAGGTTGTGCCTGATTCGGGCCACTGTCCTTTCAGTCATTTGCTGGGCATCTGGGAGCTGGACAATGAATAAGTATGACAGAAGAACAATTGATGTCTCTGAGTTGTGGTGTTAGAGAAGAGTACTGATTATCCCATGACCTGCCAAAAGAGCACACAAATATATCCTGGAGAAGACACAGCCGGAGTGATCCTTGGGAACAAGGATGGCACATACTTTTTGCATATTTCTAAGAGAGGTTGTTCCTTGGAGAAGGACATCATGCTTCAAAAGGCAGGGTGATGGCGAAGGAGAGTAAGGCCCTCAACCAAGCGGCCTGACACGGTGGCTGCAGAAGTGGGCTTTAGTGTGTCAGATTGTGAGGTTGTCACAGGGTCACTATGGGTCATTATCAACTTACTGGCACCTGACACCAACAATATTTTATTTTCTTTTTTTAATATTTGATATTAATAACTAAATATTTTGACTCACTGATAGTTTCTCTCTCTTTTTTTTCTTTAAAAAGAAACAGTTTTTATTGAGAAATGTACACCACAAAATGTATAGCGGTTGCCTGGGTTTCTACGTTCGGTAGCATTGCATTCATTGTTCCAGGTGTGCAACCATTCTCACTCTCCTATTTTAGGTTGTTCCTCACCCCTCTCAAGGTAACATGAACTCACTTTCCTCCAAGGTTCCTATCAGGTCTTTCCTGATGTTGGAATTTGGTCCTATACTGACAATTCTTAAAAAGAGCTCAAAGACAGATATTTTTTTTTAGACTAGTTAAGATATTGTTTGGTTTTCGAAAGAGTTCTGCTGGAAGACATGATGAGTGAAATGTCTCAGTTACAAAAGGACAAATACTGTATAACACCCCTGTTACAAAATAGGACAGACATTAGGCATGGGGGGGGCTTTGGGGAGAGAGTAGGAAAAGAGCGGATAGGTAACGAACTCTGCATTAGATCAGATGAGGGGAAGAACTTTCTGAAAGGAATATATGATCAGTCATATATGTACGACAACAGTGTGGAACAGCGGTGAATTGTGGGGAGGGCTGCAGGATGACGGAAGGGAGGGAGGAAGAAAATGTGCAACAATGAGAAAAAAGAGAACATTTTAGATATTTAAAAAATAACTTTTGAGTTCCAATAAAAAGTGTGATATTTAAAAAAGAGTCCTGGGGGTATCTTTGGTTTAAGGTTTAAAGATTAACTCAAGGCAATAATTGCTGGAGTCTTGATGGCTCCAGGAAGTCTGGAGTCCATGTGAACTTTAAATGTTCCGTATTTACCCCCCTAAGCATCAGGATTCTTCTACAGAATCTTTGATCTCAAAGTTCTGTAATGATAACAGGGCACCAAGGCATTCCTCTTTCTTCCGACATGGAAGGCAAGTTGTTTATGGAGGCAGTCACCCGCATACTCCATGCTGTTGCTCTTCTTAGATGCTGTGGAGTCAGCACTGACTCATAGCTGCCCGTGTACAACAGGAGGGGATTCTTCCTGACTGATCCTATGCCATCTGCACAGTCTCGCTGGACTTAAGTACATTGGTGTGGTCTGTATGTTAGTTCTCCAGGTTGAGTGGTCTTCCTCGCCTTTGTTGACCCTCTGGCCTAGTGGCAAGAAGCTACGCTACAATCCCAAAGGCATGCCATTCTAATCCATCACCTCCAGGTTCATGGGAGAAGGATGGGCAATCTCCTTCTGTACAACTTTACTGCCTCTGAAAACCGGCAGGAGGGTCAGCTATACTTGAAGTTCCAATTCAATGACACTCAATAACAACTATTTGACCAGCCATGACATCCTTCTCCAGGGACTTGTTACTTCTCATAGCATGCCCAAAGTACGTGAGACAAAACATCAACATTCAAACTCCCAAGGAGAATTCTGGTTGTACTTTGTTCAATACATATTTGTTGTTCTTTTGGCAGCCCATGGTATTTTCCATTTTCTTTACCAGCAATGCAATTTAAAAGCATGGATTCTTCTTTGGTCTTCTTTATTCATAGTCCAGTTTTCTTGTGCATATCAAGTGATTGAAAAAAAAAATCACAGCTTGAGCCAGCTGCACCTTAACCCTCACAGTGGCATCCTTGTGCTTTAGCACCTTTTTATGTTTTATTCACTTGCTTATTATAGATAGTCCACCCTTTAGCACTTTAAAGAGGTCCTGGACAGCAGATTTTTCCATGGCAATAAGTGGTTTGATTACCGACTGATGCCTCATTGGGATCCAAGTAAAATGAACTCATGGATTGTGGATCCAAGTGAAATGAAATTATTGATAAACTCTTCTCTATTGTGAGGGAAATCCTGTCAGCAGTGAACATACGAAGACCCTGACCACACCGAAGGTATCTCCCAAGCCAAGGTGACCCCAGGCAAAGGTGACTGGATGTGCTGTGTCCTCTCCTCTGAGGTGAAGATCGAGGCCTGAGGAGGCTTTGCTCAGGTCAGCAGGGAGAGTGGTCAAGTTGAGTGCCCGAGGGAGGAATGAGGGAACCTGGGGCCACAGCACAGGGAACTCCACAGAATTCGGTCCTGCTCCTCTTATCAGTTTGCAGAGACCTTGGCAGATCTCTGAAGCTGAGACTCCCTCCATTTCTAGCTCTAGTGGGATCTCAGGGATGTGAGGTCTTGGACTGAGAAGGCCAATTTCAGGTCACCAGAGTGGAGAATGCCTGTCTTTGCAATCCTGCAAGTCGAGCACTTGGAGAGAGCAACCTGAGCAACCTGCCAAGAGAACACTCTGAGAGAGACATCTAAACATCCCAGAAGCCCGACTGCCAGCCTCAGCTATCCGTCAAGGCATGGGGATCTGGCAGTTGGGGTCTGTAGAAAGTTGAGGCCTTGATCTGAAGGGACAATACTCACATTAACAGAGGGAGGCCCTCCACTAGGAATCAGAGAGAATCTCAAGGTGGGACTCAGGGGATTGCCTATTCCAAACTGAGGGAAGCACACAGAAACCTGCCCATGTAATGAGCCATGGTGGAGGCCAGGCAGGAAGAGTTTCAAATGTGGTGCCCTTGCTTCTGGTCAGCAGAGGGAGGGGTTTCTAGATTATACCACTAGTTAATTGGAGAACCTGAGGGGAAATGAAGAAACAAACCATTCAAAAACTTAGAGTAACCTAGGCTCAAGCAGGCCCTGCTAGCACATGTTCTCACCAAGTGCTCTGACCAAGACCATGTGGCATAGACACTGTCCCTGATGGCCTCCTTCTCTAAGCAGCACCTGGAATTCAGATGGCAATGGAAACAAAGACTTTCTTCAACTACTGACAGAGATAGAATAGGCCTTGTGCCAGAGCTAGCACCCTGAATTTGAACTTCTACTTCCTGAATTAGAGAAATGATGATAGTTATAGAAAGGATTCAGGCCTTTTGCTTAGATATGTATCCTTTCCCATGTGTATTCTGTCTACATGCTGAACAAATCATTCAAAAACTTAGACTCTATGAAGAAATGTGTGGCATCTGAATAGGAGATTGGGCAAGCAGCAGAACGCTCCTGGTTGGGCATTTTTGGGTGATAAAAGCCAATGGGAATGTTGGATTATGGAGGAATGAGGAATGACGGTAATCACAGAGCTTGAACCATGCGTTGGTTCTTAAATTTGATTGGGCCTAAGGGCCACAGGCCTTCGGGCCTGGTTTTAATTGTTTTTGGTCAAGAATTCTTCTAAGTGGGATAGCACTGGTCTGTCCATTTGCTGGACAGGGGTAACTCATGGTTGCTGTGAAGCTGAACACTGTGACACTGAAGTGTCAAATGCGATAATGGTTACCCATGGTGGACAGTGTTTGGTGGAGTTCCCCAGTTCAAACAAACTTGGAAGCAGGAGTGGCATCCACTTCCGAAATAGCTTGCCTCCGTTAAATAAGTGTTTAGGTCTTTTGTTCATGGGGTTGCTATGAGTTTCCTATGACTCGATGGCACTTAACAACCACAACCTCCTGAATGGCAAGAGAATAAATTTTGTTTCTTAGGCTTTCCAGTTGTGGTTATAGAGTCACTGTAATAGAACCATCAGATATCATCCTTCTTGTTTTGTGAACTCACAAAAAACAACATGACATTGGAAGAGAACTTCCTGTGTAAAGTGAAAGAACTCAGAAGCAAACTAGATGGAATGAGAAATGGGGGTCATAATCACCATGGTGGCTATGATCAGAGAAATGGAAAACCATGAAGGTTGAGGAGGATGTGGAGAAATTGAGGACTAGTAGGTGTGTCCACTAGTGCAACCACTGTGGCTGGAAGATGATTTGGCCCCAAAGAGAAATAAAATATGGTCTGTACAACATGGATGAACTTGAAAATAATTCGGTTGGTGAAATCAACCAGGCACAAAAGCATGACTAATGCAACCTTGCACTTGTATGTGTCATCCAGAACAGACAAACATAGACAAAATTTGATAAGTAGTTTGTTCCTTGACTCTGGGAAATGAAAAGTTCTGCCTAGCAAAGACTGATTTTCTGTTGCGGATGAAATGCTTTAAGCAGAAGGTTGTACAACATGGTGAAGGTTGTCAATCCTATTGAAGTTTAAATGTGCATATGTTCACATAGCATTTTTATATACATTTTGCTATAATAGAGAAAAATATCCATTTGTTTATTATCTACTAGTCTAATGTGTAAAATAAAACTAAATACATAGATTGTTCGACTGATAAAAAAATATAGAACAAATTCTATCTGCATGCAAAGCTACTGCTCACTGGCTTATTTTTTCCACATACAAAGGGAACATCCTCTCAGTCCTCCCCGTTCTACCAAAACTACAACTAAAGAAGGAGAATCACAAGTGGGGACTTTTAGATAAAGACGCCTGTCCCCAACCATCAACATGGCTCCCTTCTTGAGCTGAGCAGTCGTAAGCAAGCACAAGGACAGGACAAGCCAGGTGCAAACTGGCTGAAGCAGTAAAAAACAATAATCCACTCAGCTTTCATGGGGCTATTGCCTTCCATCCAATGGGATAAAGCTATGGCCATCCTTAGGGGATCTATGGGTGTGATTCTGCCGCCTGAGGTTGCAAGTAACAAGTCAGGAATGTCAATAGGCAAAACTTCCTGAGGACATGTCTCTGGAAAATCTCCCTCCTGCCCTGGACCTTAAAGGCACAGACTCACAAGAGGGACTAAACATATCTGAAGGAACACTGAGGGGAACTTCACCCCCAGAACAAAGAGGACTGCAGATTAAAAATCCCTGCCGTTGGCTCTGGAAGGCACCCATTACTTCTCACTTCAACTAGAATCTGTGAGACAAAGTGTGTCTGTCACCCTAGGGGAGGTTCCCACACCCAGCCTAAGGCAATGGGAAAGACTTAGGAGACCATGACACTCAGAAAAGAGAAACTCCCAGAGTATTAGTCTATGCTGTAAGCTCTTGGGGACATCAGCAACCCTTCAAATCATCCCTGGAGTCTGAAGGACAAAGGGTTTCTTCTGAGGGGGCAGCCTCCATCCACTCATGGAGCAGTCCCAGCCTTGCTGAGAGTGGAAGGGAGGCCCGAGCTCAGAACAGAGTCTCCCAGAAAGTCCACTCCTGATTATCAGTCCTGGGAGGATTCAACTACCTCTCAATTCAGGTCCAGGATGTGAGAAGGTGAAGGTGTGTGATTGTTAATATGGTTTTAAGTAATGAATAAATATGTTAATCCAGGTCAATTCAAACGCGGATCTGAGGAAATGTAGGCGTGTGACTGTTAATATGGTTTGTTGATATGTCCATGAGCCTCAGTAGAATGTGACTTTGGTGTGGGCAAGAGAAGAAAAAAAACCCTAAAACTCGTTTTCATCAAGTCAGAACCTGCTCATAGCTGACCCTCCAGCAGGCTTTTAGTGGGTATAAATCACATGGGAGGAGATAGACCATTTTTCTTCCACAGAGCAGCCGGTGTAATTGAACAAAGAGAAAAGTGCTACTTTTGGGCTACCAGAGAAATTCTCTATGAACTAAGTCCCCTCCTAAGAGGTTGAAGAGGCAGGACTAGAAAGATACCATCAGTAATACTTAATTAAGGGGAGGTCTCCTCAGGGGTGTGGCCTGCATGGTATAAAAGTTTAAACCCTAGCCGGAATCCAAAGCGCTTTTTGTCTCCTTCACAGCTGCCTCTCTGGCTGTGTCCTCAAGACCCGAGAGCACGTGAGCAATTTTTAAAATTCGCTCTCTCTCTCTCTCTCTCTCTCTCCCCTCGCTCTCTCTCTTCTCTCTCTCTCTCCCTGCTCTATCTTGTCTCTCGCTCTCTCTCCTTTCATTCTCTCTCTCTCCTCTCCTCTCTGTCTCATCTCTTTCATTCTCTCACCTCTCTGTCACTCGTGTCTCTCTTTCATATCTCTCATCTCTCTCTCTCTACTCCCCCTTTCTCTCTCTTGTCTCTCTCCTCCTCCTTTCCCCTCTCTCATCTCTCTAGTATGTTTCTGTCTCTCGCTCTCGTGTCTGTGTGTGTGTCTCCTCCCCGCTGCTTTGGTCTGTCTTATCTCCAGAGCTCAGTTCAAGAAAGTTGTGCCTGATCTGGTGAACTAGGTCTCCCAGGGGAGGGTTCCAGGCCCTGCTTGGAGTAAAGGGAAGGTCTGAAGGGACACCACCTATCAGAACAAAGACTCCAAAGGCATGCACGCCTTCTGAGAGCCCTGAGAGGTCCTCAGCATGACTGTGCAAACCAGGGTCTCCTCATGTTTCCCTCCAGGACATCAGGAAGGTGGAGTGGAAGTTGAACAGCAGAGGGAGCCACATCTGAGCAGGACAAGGAAGTTCCCAGGTGCCACCAGGAGTCAAGGTGAGGATCTTTGGTGACTATGAAAGGTACTAGCCACCTTAGCAGAGGGGAGCCCACCCGAGTCTGCCTGGACCTTGTGCTCAGCCCTGAAAGGTACCAGTAGGGCAGCTCTCAAGACTTAGGGGCTTGGAGGAGGGTAAGAACTGGAGCACAAGGCAGGCTGTCCAGGCCTTAGCCAGGTGGAGGCGGCATGCGCTGGGGGAAAGGAGGGCTCTCTCCATCACAGATCTCGGGTCGAGGCCAAGACCTCCTCCATTCTGCCTCTGTTCTCACGGACAGTTGCCGAGGCTGATGCCGAGTCACTAGAATGAAGATTCATGTTCTACCAGGTGGCAAGATAAGGACCACGTTCCCACCCCCTCAGGAAGAGATGACCCCTTACCCCTCTCCTCCATCCACCCCATTGTTGCCCTGGGGAACCTCAGCAGCACCCCTGGGTCAACACCTACGTTAGCGTCTTAAAAACAGGTTGACCAGATGACAGGGGATCAGGAGAAAGTCTTTGTCAGAGCCATCATGGTTGAATTTCTCAGCTGAGGCTGTTGACTACACACTCCTTCTTCCTCTTTTCCAGAAGTCGACCACCACGGGCAACCATCAGCCATCCTCCTTCTGGTCGCCAAGACTCATCATGTCGCAGAAGAGTCAGGACTGTGAGCAGAAGGACGGGCTCCAGGAACAGAGCGAGCCCCAGAGCCTGGAGGGGGTGCAGAGCCCGGGGGCTGAGGAGGGGGCGGCTGCCATGGCCTCTACTGCCCCTTCTTCCTCCTCTGCTGAGTGTTCCCTGATCCCGGGACCCCAGGGGGAGGGGACTCCTTTGGGAGCAGAGAGTACACCCCAGAGTCCCCAGGGTGCCTCCTCCTCCCCCCAAGGGGCCATGTCAGCTGAGGGCACCAGCAGTCAGGAAGGGGCGGGTGCTAGTGCCCCCAGTGCCAAGTCTAAAACTGGGCGCAAGCACAGGAGCAAGCTAGATAAGACAGTGTGGCATTTGGTCAATTTCCTTCTCATCAAGTATCGGTATGAGGAGCTTACTACTAAGGAGGAGATCCTGGCTCTGGTTGTCAGAAAGTATGAGAGGCACTACCCCAAGATCTTCCAAAAAGCTTTGGAGATCATGCAGATGGTCTTTGGTGTGGAAGTGAGGGAAGTGAACCCCACCTCCCATACCTTTGTCCTGTTACCCTTTCTCGGGCTCACTTATGACAAGAAGGCGGAGAGCTATGCCCACACCTTGCCCAAGAACGGCCTTCTGATCACAGTCCTGAGTACCATCTTCCTGGAAGGTGGCCGTGCCAGTGAGCAGAAGATCTGGGAGTCACTAAAAGAGATGGATGTACGTGCAGGGCAGGAGCATTTTATTTACGGGGAGCCCCGCAAGCTCCTCAACCAAGAATGGGTGAAGAATGGGTATTTAGAGATCAGACGAGTGCCCCACAGCCAGCCTCCTTGCTATGAATACCTGTGGGGCCAGAGGGCCCACATGGAAACCAGTGAGTTCAAAATCCTAGAGCATCTGACCAAGATCACTGGCACTGCCCTTAGTTGCTTCCCCAGCCAGTATTTGCAAGCTCTGAAAGAGGGGAGGCACAGAGGTCCAGTCCCAGAGGAAGTTGGGGCTCTCAGCAGGTCCCTTGGTAGTATCCATCCTGGACCATATCTACCATTTCCTAAACCTTAAGCCTGGGGACAAAGTTCACTGTGAGACTGAAGAGAATAGTCAGCCCTCAAGGTAGTGGAGAGTCCAGGAGGGTGGCAGAGCATATAGCATGGATTTTGTTCTGATTCTAGAGGGCCCAATGTGGATACTCTTCTGTGTCTTTCTCCAGTAATTATCCAATTCTTGTTTCTTTTAATAAATGGTTTGAACTTCAGAATATTGTTTTATGAGTTCTATTATTTACCCTTACTTGTTCCTGAGTCAAGCAACTGCACAAAGCCTCCATCCTGATCTATGAACCTACCAAAAATTGGTCAGAAAGGAATACATGATTAAACATTATACAACCTGGGACAAGGGGTGAATTGCGGGGTAGGTTAGGGGAGGGGGAGATGGGGAAAGAAAATGTGCAACAATGAAAAAATTTTTAAACATATATAGTTTACCAAAATAAAAATAAACACATTATCTCAAGCATCTAGACATATCACAAGATCAGTGTTTTGGTGGGTTTTTTTCCCCCTCTTTCTATCACGTCCCCCACCCCAACACTGGGAGCTCTGGTAGCCAAGTCTTTCTGGGAGAAAGGTAATGTCCTCCCATGTGATTTACTGCCACTGAAAAACCGCTGGAGGGGATACTCAGCTGTGAGTCAACTCCATGGCAATGAGGCGCTGTGGTGGTTCTCTGTCGTGTAGCTAAAGGCTGGATTTGCTCCACTCACTGAGAGACCAAGGCAAAGAGGGTGTCAGATGGGGGGTCCCCAGGCTGGGGTGCCAAGCACAAATGCCCCCCCACAGCATCCTGGGACTCTGGGGACACAGCTCCTCCTGAGGACTGCCCTGTGAGAGAGAGGTCTGGGTGGACAGCTGCTCTTTGGGCTCACGTGGTATTTATTGCCTTACTGAACGCAACCAGTGGTTTAGATGGGAGAGGACCTGGGAGGGAGAGAAGG
>NW_006400306.1:88421-94779 GCF_000299155.1 Elephantulus edwardii
ACTCAAACCCCACACCCGCGACGCAAGGACAGTGAAGGCCATGGCTGCGGCCCTAAACAGTGTGGGCTACTGGCCTTCAGAGATTTACAGACCATGACAAGAGAAGGATTCTGAGGAACAGACTGGTAACAAGATCTTGACTGCAGCAGTGAAAACACAGGGGACTGTATTCTAAAACAATGGGAATTTTGTTTGTTGTTGTTGTGTGCCATCGAGTTGCTTGCAACCCATAGCAACATTATGTATAACAGCTCTGAACCCTGCTCTGTCCTGCGCCAATCTTGTTGTCTCTGACACACCTATCCCCATTATTCCAGTCAATCCATCTCGTCCAGGGTCTTCCTCTCCTGCACTGTCCCTCCACCCTACCAAGCATGACATCCCTCTCCAAGGACTGACCCCACCTTGCAACGTGTCCAAAGTATGTCAGATGAAGCTTCAGAATCCTTGCCTCCAAGAAGTAGCCTGGCTTCACCCTCTCCAGGGTGAATTTGTTTGTTCTCCTAACAGTCCATGCTACATTCAGTAGTTTTCTTCAGCACCACAGCTCAAAGGCATCAACTCTTCTATTATTCCTAGTCATTGTCCAGCTCTCTGATGAGTAGCAAGTAATTGCAAAGACTGTATCAGGCCTGTATCAGGCACACCTTAGTCTCCAGACTGACATCATTGCTCTTCAATACTTTGGAGAAGTCTTTACAGCTGACTTTCCCAACGCAATTTGTCTTTTAATTCCTGGCTGCTGGTACCAAAAATGTTGACTGTAGAGCCAAGCAAACTGAAGCTGTCAACAATCTCAATCTCTTCACCATCTATCATGATGCTGCCAATTGGCCCAGTGGTGAGAATCTCTGTTTTCTTGATGTTGCGCTTCAATCCATACATAACGAAAAAACCAAAATTAATGTCAGAAGGGAATCTTAAACTTTCTTTAGAACTTTGAGACACTAAGTGGAAAGGAAGAAATTATGAAGAGAGCTCAATATATTTTAAAAAGTACTACTAGAAGTACTAAAAATGGATAAAATGTTGTAAGGACATGTGCTAAGACTCAGAATTAAAAAACCAAGGCAAACAGCATATCTGCCATTTCTCAAGATGAAAGAGTAGAGAACAGCCAAATCTTGAGTTCAGTAATGAAGGTTTCAATGAACAAAATGTTGAATGACACAGGAAACCTCAAAAGATGATGTCAATGTGCCCAATAGAATTGGTTGACACTAAACCATTTTAGGAAGTAGCATGTGGTCGAGAACCAGTGTTATTGAAGGAATATTTCCAGGCTGTATTGAAGACACTGATGAAAATTTATGGTTCCTACGACTGACAGAATGACAATTGATGTGTTTTAAATCCCCATATTAGTGCCACATGTTCGTAAAAAGGAATCCTCTTGAACAATTATGCTTTTTTCCTAATAAATTCCTTCTCTAAACTGGTCTTCTGTGTTTTCTGTGCTCCTAGCCTTTCATTTGAATGGCATTATTCAACGGGGTTACTGGAGTCTTTTTGCACTCACATGGCCTTGGAAGTTTATGTTCCTTGTTAGAGCCTCAGCTGAAACTTGATTCCTCATGTTGGTAATCTTGCATCATAAAATCACTGGTTTCTGTATTGAAAGAGAAATACTGCGGGTTCTCTCACGTTTATTGCTTTACCATTTTCTTAATTCTCTGGGGTTTTCTATGACAGGCAAACTGAGTCTTATTATATGATTTTAAAAACTAGGATTTTGTAGTGCATTTTCCTGCAAAAGCAAAACATTGTTGGTCAAGTTCCTAGTCAGTTCACAAAGGCTTGTACAATCCTAAATTTTACTGACTGGAGCTGTTACATCAATCCAAGCTTATAAGACAGTCCAACTGTAGGAGCAAACACTCAGAGTACCAACTTTGTTTTGGGGGGGTTTAAATACAATTTTTATTTTATACTGGTTTACTTACAAAGTTCATATACGTTGTTTTTCACGCAGGATCTTTCCCATTTCCTTTACCCACCCCTCCCTCCACCCATCAAATTGTGCGACCCTATGATTACCTCCTCTGCCCATCCTCACCCCTCTGTTCCTACTCTCCCCACCTTGGATCATCTTGGGAGGGACTGGAGAACCTTATGCGAAGTGAACTAACTCAGTCCCATAAGGGCAAATACAGTATAAGACCATTATTGTAGAAATAGATAACTAGTAAAACGTGTATGAGAATCCAGAGTGCCAACTTTGTTGATGCCCTGAAGCCAGGGCTCTCCTTGTCCAGCTCTCCTCCTAGTCCTGGCCTATCAGCATGGACAGGAAATTGATTCCCTGGGACCAGCTGGGGAGCAATGAGAGATGAGGGGTTGAACAAAGCCATCAGGGCAAGGAGGAGAACTGGCCTTTATCGTCGTCAGCTGACTTTGATTGTCATCCCGCCGCCTCAGCTGCTCTCCATTACTGCCAGCTGGCTTGCTCCAGTCCAAAGCTCTGGGATGCTAGGGATTCTGGGGAGCTGGAGGACAAGGTGAACTCCTGAAGATAATGCACGTTTCACCGCACTAGACTGTCTCTGTGAAGGGGGTGTGAGCCCGAGTGAGCTGGAGGCTTGCTTTACACCTTCATGGACAAAGTGAGAAGGGAAGGAATGGCCAGGAGGCAGTGAAGTTGGGAGAGGGGATCTGAGAAGGGGCCTGGGGCAGCTGCTCCCCTGAGAACAGAGTGTATTTTGAGACAATCTCAAGTTGTTTAGATAATTGTGGCAGAAATCTATTTGCTAGTCTCTGACAAGATGGTGAGAGGAATCCATTGCTGGCTGCCATTCTTCATGTTGCCCTCCCTTGTGTCTGCTGTGTCTATCTCAGCTTGTGTTTGTGGGTTTCAACAAAATCAATTGCTAGAGGTGAGTTCTCATGCTTTTAATAATGTTGGGTAAGATGAATGACTTTTTACCTATGTTATTGTAGTTGAGAAATGTGCAGGTCAGGTATTTGAGTGTAAATAACTTGTCTTGCTTAGTCACCATGAATAAGGACTGAGACGAGAACTTGGGGTTTTTGCTGTTGTTGTGTACCACCTAGCAGAAGGAACATGGCATGCAGCAAGGCCTGGTTTTATTGAGAATAGCACCGAGCAACTCCTCTGGTGCTACAAAGTACTATAACTTTAAAAAGTTTTACTTTTTTCTAATTTGTGTTGCCTCATATTTATTTGTCGATCTGAGCTTTGGTGGCATAGTGTGAAGGGAGTTCTCTTCAAACCCCAAAAATGCTGCCTCTCTAGCATTTCAAATCCACCCGTTGATGTATAAGAGAAAGATGAACTATCTCCTCCTGTGAAAACCCACTGGAGGGCCAGCTCTGAGTCAGTTTCAACTCTATGGCAATGAGAGGGCGTATTGTGCTAACCAAGTAAATTCACTATGGAACACACCTTTAAAGCTCTTCCTTTTTTAGTTAGAATTATTGTTGTCTTGTCAACATTCTTCAATTTATCTTCATTGCCTTAAGACTGTAAAGATAATCCACTGGCCATGGCTTGTAGGTAAATTTCTAAATCCTTAAATAATATCCTTTTTTTTTTCAGAAGTATGATTTGAGTGAGGATTTACCAAATAAACTAATTTTTCATTCAAGCAGTTTTGTTTCTACCACTTACTAAAGAGGCTTTCTCCCTCTTTATGGATTTCATTTCTTTGCCAAAGACCAGTTGTCCATCAGTGGATGGATTTGGTTATGAGTTCTCGGTTTTGTTCTATTGGTCTATGTATCTGTCATTGAACAAGTACCAAGCCAAGCTTTTTAAAATAATAATAATAATAATGATGAATATGTAGTAGGTTTTGAGATCAATAAGTTTATAGTAGCTTTTTCTTCTTCTGTAGTGTTTTGGCTTATCTGGGTCTCTTCCTTTCCACATAAAGTTGTTAAGTCTTTTATCTTTTGAATAAATACGGTAGTATCTGTATTGGAATTGCATTGTATATGTAGTTGGTTTTTTTTTAAGTATTGGCATTTTCACGATGCTAAGGCTTCCAATCCATGAGCTTTGTATACTCTTTCAACTATGGAGGCCTCTTTCACTTTCTCCTACTAGTATTTTGTGAGTTTTACGGATAGACTTTTGGTATGACTGTTTAGATTTATTCCTAAGCATTTCATCTTTTGGGTGTCTATTATAAATAGTAGTATTTTCCTTATTTCTTTTTCAGAGTTGTCTTTGTTATTGTAGAGGAATCAGACTGACATTCGTTCGTATGTTGATCTTGTACCTTGCCATTTGTTGAATTGCCAGTTGTTGTCTGTGCTGTAGAGTTGGAACCAAATTACAGCTGACCCTCCCGTGGGTTTTCAGAGGCTGTAAATCGCATGAGAGGAGACTGCCCATCTTTCTCCTGCAGAGCAGCTGAGAGACTCAAACCACGTGCCTTTGGATTGGCAGCGCAACTCCTTACTACTCAATCAGTCAAACCCAGTAATTTTCTAAATCTTTGTGATTTTCTCTATGTAGGATCACCTCATCTATAAATAGAGATAGTTGTGCTTCCTCTTCACCAATTTTAGTGCCTTTCACTTATTTCCTTTTCTTCCCGTATTGCTTTGGCTAGATTTTCAGTGGGAATGGTGATAATAGGCATTCTTGGCTCCTTCCCATTTGTAAGAGAAATGCCTTCAATCTCTCTCCATTGAGAGTAATATGACTAATGGTTTTGTATATCTGCTTTTAATTATGTTGACAATTTCCCTAACTTATTAAGTATTTTAATCAGGAAAGTATATTGAATTTTATCAAATGTCTTTTCTATATCAATTGATATGATCACATGGTTCTTTTCCTTTGTTTTATTTACATAATGGATTATACTATTTGTTTATTGTTGAATCATCCATCATTGTCTATTGGTGTGAATTCCACTTGATCATAATGTATGGTTCTGTGTTTATTGTTTTTATATTTAAAAAATACATTTTATATTTTATTGGCCAGGATTCTGTAGATACTTTTTGACTGTTCACGAGGAAAATTGGTCTATAATTTTTTTTTCTTGTTGCAGTGGTGTATTTGCTTGGTTTTTTGAATTTTGGGGTACTCTAGCTTTTTCTGTATTCTGAAACAGTTTGAGTAGAATTAGTTTCAACTTTTCTCTGAATGCTTAGTTGAATTCACCAGTGAAGCCATCTGGGTCAAGGTTTTTTTTTATGTTAGGTGTGTTTGTTTTTTCCTGCCATATTGCATTTTTTAAAATGGTCTGTTTAAACATTCTCTACCACTGTCTGTTACTTTAGGCAGACAGTGAATTTTTAAAAATGTGTTCATTTTTCTCTCAATTTTAAAATTTATTCATGGTATTCTGTCATTATTATCCTTCTTATTTTAGTTAGTCCAGTTGTGTTATTACTTGTTTTATTTTCATTTTCTTCTTCCTTTAATTTTTAGACTTACTAATGTCTCACTAATTTTATTAACCTTTTCAGAGAGTCAACTTCTAGTCTTGTTGATTCTTTCCATTGTTTTTCTTTTTCATTTATTTCTGTTCTAATATTTATTTACTTTCTTCTGAGAATGTGGCCTTTTCTTCTTGTTGTTCTAATTGTTTGAGACTTTTGGTTAAAGTAGTAACTTGAGTTATGTCTTCTTTTTTGATGTATGCATTTATTACTTTAAGTTGACCTCTGTGTTCTGTTTTCTGTGCTCCAAATATTTTGGTATATTATTTTTTCATTGTAATTTGTTTTAAGGACTTTTTAAAAATTATTATTATTTTTATTTATTTATCTATCTATCTATCTATTTATTTATTTATTTATTTGTGTGTGTACCGTCAAATTGGATCTGACTGGTACAGGAGGAGATTGTCCCTCCTTCTTCAGCAGAGTGTCTGGTGGATTTGAACCACGTGCCTCTGGAATTGCAGTGCAGCTTCTTGCCATTAGGCCACCAGAGCTCGCCATTAAGGACTTTTTAAACTTCTTTTTTTCAATGCCTTCTCAAAGCTATGCTCCAATCCCAAAGGCACATGATTCGAATCCACCAGATTCTCTGTGGGATAAGAGTTAGAGAATCTCCTCCTACACAATTCACCGCCTCTGAAAACCTGCTGGAGGGTCAGCTATGAGTCAGTTTCAACTTGATGGCACATTGCAACAATAAACAAGTTACCCAATAGTGTTCAAGCAGGGTATTACTTAATTTCCATGTACATGATATTTTTTCCTATTGTTAATTTAGAAATTTATAGCACTTTCATCTGAGAAGGTGCTTTGCCAAATTTTGATGTTTTTTAGGTATTAACATTTTCTTTTTTTTCTATAATTATATTTTATTAATTTTCATAAACATTTACAGAGATTTTGGGCTTCCACTCATTCATTGTTGCACTATTCTCTC
>NW_006400306.1:96549-99352 GCF_000299155.1 Elephantulus edwardii
TCCCATTCCATACGAAATTGGAGATTGCCTTTTCCATCTCGTTGAAGAATGGGGTTGGTATTTGTATTGGGATTGCATTAAATGTGTAAATTGCTTTTGATAGTATTGCCATTTTCACAACATTGCGTCTACCAGATGAAGTTTGTTTATTTGTTTAGTTCTTCTGTTTCTTTCTAGTGATTCTGTCCTTCATCAAAAATGGTATATTGATGCCTCCATGGGCAGTCTCCTACCGTGTAATTAACTGCTTCTGAAAACTCACTTGCGGGTCAGCTATAGGTCAGTTCTGACTCAATGATATGCAATAACAGCGGTAATAGTTTATGCATTTTGTGACTCTATCATTGAGTGTGTAGATACTAATGATAGCTATGCCTCCTGTTCAGTTTTCCCTTTGTTGTTATGTGTCGTTGAGTCGCTTGTGACTCATAGCAACCCTAAGTACAGCAGTTCTAAACCCTGCTCTATCCCTTGCCAATCTTATTGTATATTTTGATAAATGTCAATAGTTGTAGGGGGTCTTCAGGCCTTTTGTTTGTAGCATCACTATGAGTCTTACTCGATTTGAAGGCAATCAACACACACACATACAACAATACATGTATTGATATGTAAGATAATTATATTGGGGGCACAGATATAGATACTTCTTAGATATAACCAAATAGCTCACAGTGTTCAACTTCTGGGTTTGAATGAATAGTACAATAGCCTTGTGAAACATCCAAGTCAATTACTATAATATGCTTCGTAAGTTTATTTTCTATGGTCTAGTTAATTGAGTAGTCTAGTGTATTGAAAGCTCATGAGAAGTCATCTAATATTTAACTATTTGCCTATACTCATCTACATCAAAAGCAATAGAAAGAAATCCAAGATTCAGGGAAGATACTAGTCTACAGGACAAATAGTCTGCAAGAACCACAGCTTCCTCTATCTTTAGACCAGAAGAAATAGGTGGTACCCAGTTACCACTACCAAATCAGAGGCAAAATCAATGTACTCTGATAGAATCGGAGAAAAGTGTAAAAAGAGTCTCAAATTCTGAGAAAATAAACAAATCAAGAAATAAAGAAGACTTGCTCGACTGAAGAAAACCAGAGGCTTCCCTAAGACTAATGTTCTGAGATATTCTTAAAACTTTGAGCCAAAATTAACCCTGAGACCATTATTTAGCTTAATATGATATTGGCTTCCACAATAGTGACTACCACCTAAGGTACTGTGCTCCTTTAGAAAATTGCTTATATGAAACCAAACAGTGAACAATTACTTAAAAGGAAAGATGAGAATGTAAAGGTTCAGGGAAACTGGATTAATGGAAGCAGCACAAGAAGGATGGAAATAATAAGAATTTTCATGCATTATAAGTGATATAATAAATATTACTGCACACCTTATATACAAGTTGTTGAATGGGAACCTCAACTTTTTTGTAAACCTTTACTGACAACACAGTGAAATATTATTTTATATTAACAATGGAAAACCTCAGAGCAGAAAGAAACAGAAATCTTCGTGAATACCAAACCACTCTAAAAAACAAGAAAGTGTAAAAAGTTAGTCCAACTGAGTTTCATGTATATTTTTCTTTCCTGAAGGAGTTTGTATATATCATATACTATGATGCTGTACTCTTCTGCTGCCTTATAAATGAAGATTGAAGCAGGTTGAAAAGCCAATAAGGGTGAAGCATTTGAAAACTTTTTTATCAGAATGGTTTACCATTCTGCTTGGGAAGGTCTTTTGAACCTCTGTTCCAGGGCTAGGGGTGTGGAAAGTGGTCTGCATCTCATGAAATGACACTCTATGTATTCCTTTTGTCTTCTTGTTCTGAAATTGTTCTTTTTAAACTTTTATTTCCTTTCATCTTCTTTTGATACTTCCAGTTGAATTCAATATTTTGCCCATAAAATCCTTAATTATCACAACTGGAAACTGGAATTTTAATTCATTTTTTAGCTTGAGAAATTATTCAATGTGTTTTTCACTTTTAGTTTTCAGTGTTTCATTGGGGGAAACATCCACAGAGTTCTTCATGCCACCATTCCAGAAGTTGCCTCTAATTCTAATGCTTTTTTAAAAGATTTTCAAATATTCAGAAAAAAATTAGGTGTAATGTCTCTATTAGAACCCAAAAGTCAGAAGTAAAATACTCATCATTTTCTTGCAAGGAATCTTGAGAAAATTACTTCAGCTGATGATGAAGGCATGACTTACACCCCTATAAAAAGGCAAGTGAGAGCTCTGAAAAAAATGTGTCAAGGGGAGCTTGGAGGAGGATATGTGAAAGATGGCTATGCAAAAATATACTTGAATACTAGACAAACTGTAGCCCAGAGATTATTTAACAAGACACCAGAAAACAAAGATAATAGATATGGATGATAATTCTGAACTCTGAGTTCAGAAAGAAAAGGTAAATGAGCAGTTCAAACACAAACAATGAAAACACAGAATTACAAGACAGGTAGGGAGTCGAATTATATACAAACTGACATAGACAATTTGAAAATTTGTGGGCAGCTATCTAGACTGACACTACCAGAAATACTAAAGGGAGTTCTTTGGATCAAGAACCAACAACAATATACAAAAATTCAAAATTAATACACATTATGTTGTTTGTTGTTGTTATGTGCCATCGAGTCGTTTGCGACTCATAGTGACCCAATGCACAACAGCCCTAAACCCTGCTCTATCCTGTGCCAATCTCATTGCCTCTGACACACCTGCCCCCATTACTCCAGTCACTGAATCAATCCACCTCATAGAGGGTCTTCCCCTCCTGCGCTGTCCCTCC
>NW_006400306.1:100177-101911 GCF_000299155.1 Elephantulus edwardii
TTCTTCTCAGAGTCAGCCACAGTTTGTTATGATCCACACAGTCAAATGCCTTTGCATAATCAATGAAACACAGATAGACATTCTTCTGGTATATTCATATCATATATTGAATACACATTGTAGCATCATCCAAAAACTGACCCAAACCTAGAAGTACAAAAAGCAAAATGAACTTAGCTCTGGAGACATAGTCACACTGCTAACTGAGTAACAGCACTTTTCTCTTTTTATATAATTTTTAAAATTCATTTTAATGAAAATTACAGAGACTTTGGATTTCCATTCATTCATTGTTGCACTTTTCTCCCTGCCCACACCCCAGTTCACTCTTCTCTTTGAAAAGTAAAAGAAAAATTATTTTCATTGTTTTACAATCCCTCTCCCCAGGTCCACTCCACTATGCAGCCTTCTCTCTGGACTCCTGTTATGACAATAATACCTAATTACATATCCCTTTGAAACAGTTTTCCCCCTCATCTGTTTCAATGCAGTATATATTATTGAACCCATCTTTTTCAGTCTCCCCCAACCACGATGTCAGTCCCATTTTACAACAGTGGAACTATGCAGTATTTGTCCTTTCGTAACTGAGATATTTCCACTCAGCATAATGTCATCCAGGGTCACCCATTGTGAATAATATTGCATGAGTTCCTTGTTTTTTTATGCAGCATAGGATTCCATTGTGTGAATATACCACAGTTTCTCTATCCATTCGTTTGTTGATGGGCACTTAGATTATTTCCAACCCCTTGCTATTGTGAACAAAGCCATGATATACATGGGTGTGCATATATCTGCTTGGGTGTCAGTTATGGTCTCTCTGGGGTCCATTTCCCAGTAGTGGAATTGCTGGGTCAAACGGTATTTCTATTTGCAACTTTTTGAGAAAGCACCACACCACCTTCCATAGTGGTTGCACCATTTTACACTCCCAACAACAGTGAATAAGGGTTCCAGTTTCTCCACAACCTCGCCAGCATTTATTGCTTGACATTCTGTTAAATTTTCCTATTCTGACTGGGGTGAGATGTTATCTCATAGTTGTTTTGATTTGCATCTTTCTTAGAGCTAGGGATTTTGAACATTTCTTCACGTGTTTCTTGGCCATCTGAATGTCTTCTTTGGAGAAGTGTCTGTTCATATCCTGTGCCCATTTTTCAATTGCATTGTTTCCCTTTATCTGGTTGCGGTGTAACAGCACTTTTGATAGTACAGATTCTCCAATGTCTACATGGGAGAAAGATGGACGACAATTTCCTCTGATGAAATTTACAGCTTCAGAAATCCAGTGTAGTGTCAACTATGAGGCAGTTCTCCTTTGAAGACAGAATGAAAGAAGATGTATCAGTCCATCCAGAAAGATAATCACAGTGCAAAAAGAGGGAGTATGTTCTATAATTACAGAATTTCTAAATGGAGAGTAAGTCAAGGCAATTTTAAAACACAATGAATTGTTTCAAACTTGGGAATCAAATAGTAACTTAAAGAGTAATCTCCAAGAAAATAAATATTTTCATCAAAACAAAAAGGAGGCAATTAATGTAGAACAACAGCATTATTGAAGGAAATGATAAGAAAATCCATACATTAAATGAACTCAACACACACACACACACACACACACAAATAGATGGAATCAAAAGTATATGGAATTAACACCACACAAAAAAATAGTGCAATAAAATGACAGCAATGAAAACATACCTATCCATAATTGGTTAACGTGTGTCA
>NW_006400306.1:103276-121719 GCF_000299155.1 Elephantulus edwardii
GAGAAAACAGTGCAACAATGAATGAATGAAAACCCAAAATCTCTGTAAATGTTCATTGAAACTAATAAAATTTAATTTAAAAAAAGAAACTTACTTTAGACACAAAGACAAAGACAAACTTTAAATCAAAAGGTGGGAAAATATACAAAGCTAACAATTTTTTGGGGAAAAAAGTAGTAGTGGCAATATTAATTTCTGAAAACATTATGCTTCAAGGCAAACAACAGCTTAAGAGACAACTACTTGGCCTACTGACTAGAAGAGATCGATATTTGTTCCCATTACAAAGAAAGGTGATCTGACAGAGTGTGGAAATTATCGAACAATATCATTGATATTGCATGCAAGCAAGAGTCTGCTGAAGATTATCAAAAAGCACAACACGTTTTAAAAAACCCCAACAATCACCAGAGAACTGCCTGACGTGCTGGCTTTATTTAGAAGAGGCTGTGGCACTAGGGATATATATTATGTTGTTGTTGTTAGGTGCCGTTGAGTCATAGACCACTCATAGCGACCCTATGAATGAAAGGCCTGAGCACTGTTCATACATAGTTTCTGGAGGCAAGCCATTCTGGAAGTGGATGCCGCTCCTGCTTCCAGGCTTGTTTTAGTCGAGAAGCTCCAGCCAACACTGTCCACCATGGGTAACCATTATCACGTTTGGCACATCAGAATGTCAAATGGATCTTGGCTGAAAGCAGAGAGTACCAGAAGAATGTCTATCTGTGTTTCATTGACTATGCAAAGGCATTTGACTGTGTGGATCACAACAAACTGTGGCTGACTTTGAGAAGAATGGGAATCCCAGAACACATGATTGTGCTCATGCAAATTTTATTCTTGAACAAGGAGGCAGTTGTCAGAACAGAGAAAGGAAACACTGCATGGTTCAAAATTGGGAAGGGTGTATGCCAGGGATGTGTCCTATCTTCATATCTTTTCAACCTATATGTGGAAAAGATTATCTGAGAGGCTGGGCTCTATAAGGAGAAGTGTGGCATCAGGATTTGAGGTAGACTCATCAACAATCTGTGTTCTTCAGTTAACACAACCCTGATTGCTGAAACTGAGGAGGACCTGAAGCACTTGCTGCGGAGGGTCAAGGACTACAGCCTCCAATATGGATTGAATAAGATTGGCACAGGATAGAGCAGGGTTTAGGGCTGTTGTACTCAAGTCACAGGTGACTCAACAGCACATAACAACAACATGTGTATATGCATACCTTTATGTGTAGGCATATATATGA
The DNA here is from genome assembly GCF_000299155.1 of Elephantulus edwardii. Classification (NCBI taxonomy): domain Eukaryota; kingdom Metazoa; phylum Chordata; class Mammalia; order Macroscelidea; family Macroscelididae; genus Elephantulus; species Elephantulus edwardii. The sequence continues at coordinate 104,529 of NW_006400306.1, forward strand.
CGTGTGTTATATATTAGCACATGTGTTAACAGGAATATATTAATATATTTTTTAACAATTTCATTAATATGACATGCAAGCACAACCTTACTGATGATTACTGATTATGGTACAGTATGATGACAGGAACTGCCAGAAACTCAAGGTGGACTCAGAAGAGGGCATGGTACAAGGGATATTATTGAGGATGTCAAATGGTTCTTGACTGAAAGCAGAGAATGCTGTAAATATAATCATTTGTGTTTCATTGATTATGCAAAGGCATTTGACTGTGTGTGGATCATTACAGATTATATCTAACATTGAGAAGAATAGGAATGCAGAACACTTAATTGTGCTCATGTAAAACCTATGCATAGACTAAGAAGTAGTTATCAGAACAGAACAAGGGATCCGAGCATTGTTTAAAATTGGGTAATGTGGGCAGAAGGGTGGTATCCTTTCGTTATATCCATTCAATCAGTATACTGAGCAACTCATTGGAGAACCTAGACTATATGAGGAAGAATATGGCACCAGGATTGGAGGAAGACTCGTTATCAACTTGCATTATGCAGATGACACAATCTCCCTTGCTGAAAGTGAGGAGGATTGGAAACACTTGCTGGCTACAAAAGACAAACAAAACAAAACAAAACAAAAAACACTATAACCTTCAATATAGAAAGAAAACAGAATCTCTCACCACTGGACCGATAGACAACGTCATGAGAGACAGAAGAAAGATTGAAGTTGTCAAGGATTTCATATTACTTGAACCCACAATCAATGCCCATGGCAGTGGCAGTGGAAGGGGGGAAGCGGATAAAAACGTGTGTTTATTTCATTGGGAAAATCTATTGTCAGGGACCTCTTTGGGTGCAAAAGAGTAAAGAAATCACTTTAAAGACTGAGGTGTGCATGGTCAAAAGCATGCTATTTTCAGTTACTTTCTATGCATCTGTAAGTTGGACAATGAATAGGGAAGACTAAAGAAAAATCCGTTCCTTTGAACTGTGGTGTTGTCAAAGAATATTGACGACACCAGTGACTGCCAAAAGAGCAAATTGGTCTTGGAGGAAGTGTGTCACATTTTCTCTCACCTACTTTGGACATGTTGCCAGAAAGGGCCAGTCCTTGAAAAAAAAAGACATCCTGCATGGAAAGATGGAGGGTCATAGAAAGAGAGGAAGACTTTCAACAAGATGAACTGACACAGTGACTGTGACAATGGGCTCGAGCCTAACAGAGCAGACTCAGTGACACCTAATACTGTAGTACTGCACAGAGACGATGGTAGAGGGTATTCTTGTCTGGGACCTGTCTGCAAGGTACCTTTAATTTCTTTCTTTTGAGAGTCATGTTGACTAATGCTTTGGTTTATGCACTCTCAATTATGTTGTGAAATTTCCCTTCTATTCATATTCTATTAAGCATTTTTATCAGAATGGGCTGTTGAATTTTGTCAAAACTTTTTTTCTCTTTTAAAGTGGTGAATTAAAGTGATTTTCTCCTCCGTTAGGTCAAATCATCTTTGTCTTTTTTTGTTGTTTGGTGCCATCAAGTCGACTGTGACTCACAGTGACTCTATGAGGAGCAGGTGGAAACCTTGCCCTGTCTTGTGCCATCATCACAATCTTTGTCATGTTCAAGCCCATCGCTGCAGTCACCGCGTCAGTCCATCTATTTTCCTGATCCTTTCTACCTTTCTCTGCATGCTATCTTTTCACAAGTACTGGCCCCTCCTTCCCCCATCCTTGCTCCTAAGAAATGCTCTAGTTGCACTCCTTAGAAGATAGATGTGTTTGTCCTTCTTTGCAGCCCCTGGGATATTCACTACTCCTTACCAGTACCACAAGGCATCAATTCTTCTTCAGTCTCCTTTAACTGTCTAACTTTCAAATCCATGTGAAACAATTTAAAATACCGCGGCTTCCAGCTATCCCACTACCGGGAATATACTCTAAAGAAACCAAAGCCATAAGGCAAACAGATGTATATACATTCATGTTTATTGTTGCGTTATTCACAATAGGAAGAGAAGCAGCGCAACTGCCCATCAGCAAACAAATGGATAGAAGAATTATGGTACATTCATACAATGGAATATTATGCAGTTTGAAAAACAATGATCTGTAACGCACTACACAACATGGATGAGTTTGGAAGACATTATGCTGAGTTAAATATCTCAGTCACAAAAGGACAAATATTACCTCCTAAGAGGCCATCACCATGGATATGCTGAGATTGGACCTTAAAATGCTTCGCTTCAGGGTCGCTGGAAGGTGGCATGGCAGTGGGTCAGCAAAGGGAGCTGTCTCAAGTGATGCCAGGAGTCAAGGTGAGGACTCTTGATGAGAATAGACGGTACTACCCACTTAAACAAAGACGGGACTCCTCCAGAGTCTAGTTGGATCCTGTTGGGACACAGCACAGGAATCAGCCTCTCTCCCCCTCCTCTATCAGCCTGCATGTACTGACACAGGGAGGAGGTGGGCTCGGTGCCACTGACCTGGGCCAGAAACCCCAGGACTTTCCTCTCGCTGGTTTCTGTGTGGGCTCTCAGGCCCCACAAGAATTCATAGCGGGCAGGATGGCTATTGGGCACTAACTTGACCTTCAGGTACTTATTCTGTGCCCAGACTTGAGTGAAAAGTCTCTGAGGATCTCCATAACATGTAGACCCATCATACCCAGTGCCTCCCAGATCTTCTTTCTCACTGGTACAGCTGCCTTCCAGGAAGATAATGCACAGAACCATGATCAGGACGGAGTTCTTGGCAAGCTAAGGGCACCACGTTGGAGCATTCTGTCATAGGTAAGGCCTGAGGAGGGGCAAGGACATAGGTGTGGGAGATGAGATTCACTTCCTTCACATCAACACCCAAAAGTGGCTGCATGACTTCCAGGGCCTTCCCAAAGCTGTCAGGGAAGTGCCTCTGGAACCTTCTGATGACCAGAGCCAGAGTGTCTGCCTTCATGGTGGGCTCCTGCCTTTGATACTTGGTGAGCTGGAAATTCACCAAAAGGCCCACCTTCTCATGCAGCTTCTGTCTGTGTTTAGAATGAGGCAGGGCCCTTAGAGGGCTGGTGCCTTCCTGCACATGGCTGCGGCTGGTGTCCTCAGCAGAAATGGGCACTGCTGTGGCTACAATGGCCCCTGGGGGGGAGCCAGCACCCTCTGGTTTCTGGAGCGTTCTAGGTGCATCCACAGTGCCCCCCCCTTCTCCTGGGATTCTGGGATCAGGGGAGACAAGGAAGAGGAGGGAATGGAGGCCTTTGCAGTTACCTTCAGCACCTTGAATCTCTACCCCTTCCAGCCCCCAGCCTCCAGCCATGAGATCTTGCACCATCTTCCAGTGCTCATTCTTCTGACCAAGAGGCGTATTGAATTGTGCTGGGAACCACAGGTATAAAGTAACTGGTGGGAACCCTCAGGAAAGGAAAAAGGGGAGTGTGGATGAGCTTAGCAGATAAAGTCAGCCTCAATGGTTCTGACAAACACGTTCTTCAAGTCCTCTGCCCTTCAAGTTATCTGTCCTCTGATCAATCTGTCCCATAAAACTCTGAAGGAAGAAATGACTCAGCTTCTCAGATGACTCCAGAGACTCCTAGCTGCACAGTGGGGGACATGGGTAATTGTGGGTCACATCACTTCTCATCCTTGGTGGGTAGGATCTTGCTGTATGTTCAAGGTCCTCACCCACCTGGCAGAACACGGATTTCCCCTCTAGTGACATCACGTCACTTTGTCCAGCCAGGCCCTCTCCTCCCTACACCATCCTTGCTCAAACCCATTCTTACAATCACTGTGTGAATCTGTCTTGTTGGGAGTCTCTGACCCTCCATCTTTCCAAGCATCATGTCCTTTCCCAAGAACTGGCTCGTCCTGACAATACGCCCAAGGCCTAAGAGAGAGAGAATGTCACCATCTTTACCTCGAAGGCTTGGTTGCACTTCCTCCGAGACAGACTTATCTGCTCTTTGCCAGTCCATGGGATACTGGGCCCTCTTCTCTTGACTGATTGTCATCCTTAGTCATTGTCCAACTTTCAGAGACATAGCAAGTAATTGGAAAGACTAGGCTTGGATCAAGCACTCTCTAAACGGACATTCTTGCTCTTTAGCACTTGAAAGAAGTCTTTGACAGAAGATTCTCCCAATGCAGCACATCTTTTGACTTTTTTTGACTGTTGTTCCCCTGGGTGTTGATTGTGGATTCAATAAAATAAAGTCATTGACAGTTTTAACGTTTTCTCCATCTCGGATGCTGCCTATTGGTCCAGTGGCGAGGATTTTTGTATTCTTGACATGAGATGCAATCCATATTGAAGGCTTCAATGTTAGTGAGTGCTTCAAGTCTTCTTCACTTTCACAATCAAGGTCATGTCGTCTTCATAGTGAAAGTTATTGATGAGTCTTCCTCTAATCCTGATGCCACGTTCTCTTTCATGGAGTTCAGTGTCTCAAATAATTTGCTCAACATAGTAATTAAATAGACATGGGGGGGAAGACACAACCCTGATGCACACCTTTCCCAATTTTAAACCAAATTTGAAAATTTTGTCTTATTTCCTTGCTTTGTTCACACAATAGCCTCTTATTCTAGGTATAGGTTTCACACAGCACAATTTGGTGTTCTAAGATTACCATTCTTCTCCATGTTAGCCATAATTAGTTACAATCCACACAATCAAACACCCTTGCATATTCAATGAAACACAAGGAAACATCTTTCTGGTATTATCTGCTCTTAGCCAACATCCATCTGACCTCAGCAATGATAATCTCTCAATCCATGGCCTTCTCTGAATCCAGCTTGAATTTCTGGTAGTTCTCTGTAGACGTACTGTTCCAACCTGTTTTAAAATAATCATCAGTAAGATTTTACTTTCATATTAATAATTGTTGTTGTTTTGTTGTTGATTTCCTTTGAGTAGAGCGTGACTCATAATGACTCTATGAACAAAAGGCCTAATGCCTTTCCATAACTGTCGTCATTTCATCAAGTTCATAGAATATCTAGAGGCATGTGCTTTAGGAAGTGGATGCCAGTCCTGCTTCCAAACCTGTTTTACAGCTGGGAGCTCCACCAAACACTGTCCACATTGGGAAACCATTCTGGTATTTGATACCCCAAGGGCACAAGGTTCAGCATCACAGCAATCAGGTTCCTTGATACAGCGCATTGACAAAGAGTGATGTACAAAGTGGAAGACTGTTCCTCCAGATATAACAGCAATAGTTTCACTTAGCAGTGGTTGGTTAAGTGTCATCAAGTCAAATACAACTGAGAGTAAGTTTTGCACAAAAAAATCTAAACTCTGTTCTATAACTAACATCATTTCTGTACATTTAAAGAGTTTCGAGAGTTTGTAGAGTTCCCAGAGGCATTTGGTTTTAGGAAGTGGATGCCACTCCCGCTTCCCAGCATAAATCAATCTGGAAGCTCATCCAAACACTGTACATAATGGGAAACCATTATGTTTTTGACAACACTATGGAACAGTGTACAGCATCACAGCAACACCAAGTTGTTCAGTTCAGCAAATAGACAAAAAGATTGCTGTGTCATTCAAGGAAGATTAATTCGAAAATTAATAAATTTGGCCTGAGGACCACAGACCAAAGCCTTTGAGCAGCCTTAAACCCCAGGCAAGGCTTGAGGCACCCAGAGTGCAGTGTTCCAGGCCTACCTCTGCCGGAAGGCTTTTCCCAACAACCCCTGTGGGTTTTTTGTTTTTTGTTTTTTAACAGGATTCATTTGCTCATTTATTTACTTATTCATCAAATCTGCCCACACATGGCAGATACTGCTACACATGGTGGTGCGTGGTGAACACAACCAGGCCTAGTCCCTGTCTTTACGGAGATTACAGTTTGGGAATTACAAAGCCCTGTGGGGTTTTAAGCAAAAGCCTTTGAGCGGACTTAAACCCTAGGTAAGGCTCAGGGTCGTCCACTCTTGGGGGGAAAAGAGCAATAATGCATATCAAACGTGACTTCAGAAGAAGCATGACTCCAAAAACTTCGCTTCACTTGCAAATCCAGACCAGCATTTGCAAGCGGCAAAAAGCCACACGCCCAGAGAGGAGTCTTTCAGGCCTACCTCTGCCAGCAGGCTCCTTCCAACCCCTGTGGAGTTTTAAGCCAAGGCCTTTGAGCAGACTTAAACTCTAGGCAAGGCTCAGAGATGCCTGGTCTTGGGGGAAAATGAGTAATAATACACATCAAACACTACCCCAAAGAGACACGACCCAAAAAAACTTCCCTTCACTTGCCCATCCAGACCAGCATCTGCAAGCAGCAAAAAGCTGCTTATTAATATTAATCAGATTAATATTAATATCAAGTGTTGAGGACTCTCCTTCATAGGGTAACTATGAGTCACCTGCGACTCTATGGCACTTAACAACAACAATATTAATATAGTATTATACATGCATCTATTAATATATTCTTTATATATTAATATTATTCATATTAATCATTTTAATATCATAGTAATGATACTGTTTTATAATTTCCACATTCTGTTGGATCACCAGATTTCTGCAGTGAGTTGGCCTGGTAGCAGTCTTCCAAATTTCTTGACTTACACTAATAAATACATCCAAAGCTGTGTCTGTTTGTTGAAAAACGTCAATGTAATGGATCAGGAGGAGGGCTGATGAGCCTGAATGAATGAATGTGCATTATAATTAACAATCTGGAAGAGGACATGCATAACTAATCAAATGAGGAGGATAGTTGAAGGGCAGATTATTTGTTGTTAAGTGTCATCAAGTTGAGTACAACTCATAGCAATTCTATGAACACCAGATTTGAACTCTGTCCCATCCTGTGCCATCCTCACCATGTCTGACACACTTGAACCCATTGATGCAGTCATTATACCAGTTAATCTTGTTGAGGCTCTCCCTCGCTTGCTGACCCTCCACCTCTCCAAGCATGATGTCCCTCTTCAAGGAATAGCCTTTCCTCGCAACATGCTCAAAGTATGTGAGATGAAGCTTTGCCGTTTTTGCCTCAAAGGAGCAATCTGGCTTCATCTTCTCCAAGAGATGCCTGTTTATTCTTTTGGTATACCATGGAATACTCAGTACTCTTCTCCAACATTCCCACTCAAAGCAGAGAGAGAGGAGGAATACATTAATAAGGGAAGGTTTACCCACAGATAGAAACAGTTTGGAGAGTTGACAAGCTGTGGCAGGATGGGAGGAAGATGGAGCAGAGATTAGTGAATGAATGGGTAAGGTGAAGAGAAATAGAGTACAGTGAGATTTTGATAGGACTTTGCAAATAACAGAAAACAATTGTAATTATTGTTATAAAACAAAATGAATCACTGGATGAAATTAAATTTAGAGGAATGAAATACAGAAATTCAAGCTGATGGGGGGAAGGAAGCAAAACTACAGGCTATCACTGGAAGATAGATTGTTGTGGTGGTTGTTGTTAGGTGTCATCAAGTCGAGTATGACTCATAGGGAACCTATGAGCAAAAGACCTGAACTCTGTTCTATCCTGAGTCATCTTTACACTTCCTGACACAGAAGAGTCCATTGCAGTAGTCACCATGTCAATTCACCTGGTTAAGTAAGGGTCTTCCTCTCTTTCTCTGGACCTCCACCTTTTCCAGAATCTTGTCCTTCTCCAAGAAATGGCCTCTCCTTGAAACATGCCCAAAGTATGTGAGGTGAAGCCTCACCTTCTTGCCTCCAAAGAGCACTCTGGCTGCACATTCTTCAAGACATATTTGTTCTCTTGATATCCATGGGATGTTCAGTACTCTTCTCCAACACCACCGCTCTAGGACATCAATTCTTTTTCTGTCATCCTTATTCATTGTCCAGCTCTCAGAAGCATAGCAAATGATTGGCAAAACTATGGCCTGAATCATATGCACCTTAGCCCTTAAACTGACATCATCATACCTCAATAATTTAGAGAGGTTTCTAAATTCAGATTTTCCCAGTGCAATGTGTCTCCTTATTTCCTGACTGCTGGTACAAAAGATGTTAATGTATGGGAATGATCATATAAAACACAATATGAATTTAAAAAAATAAAGCATTTTAGGACATAAATATTTCTTGTGGGACGCTTTTGCTGATTGATCTAATATTCCATTTTATGAATGAATCATGACCTCTTTATCCATTGATAGGTGCTTGAGTTGGTCCCAATTGTGTCATAGCCTGAATGTCTTTCTTCTGTACTAAATAGTACTTGACTACGTGCTACCTCTTTTTTTTAATTATTATTAAATTTTATTAGTTTTAATGAACATTTACAGAGATTTCTGGGTTTTCATTCATTCATTGTTGCACTGTTTTCTCCACCCTCATCCCCAGTTCGTTCTTCTCCCCCCCCCAATGTCTGTTTTAATTGTCCAATTGCCACAGTGCTTGTCAAAGCCAGTTCTGATTAATCTCCTTTGTCAGTGTGTCCCTTGCCATTCCCTCTCTCTCCTCCCTGAGAGAGACTTCACCCTGAATCATAAGGAAAAGGGGATGGCGTATTCTCTTAGCTACTTCCTGCTGAAAAGGGACGCTGTAGGTTTCAGGGTGAAGATCTTCTCTCACTACTCTAAAGGGCCCCTTTGGCAGTAGGAAACACATTATGGAGATTGATTTTGTAATTTAGATGCACTGTTATCAATTGTGCTTAGCCGTACATGTTCATATCCTTGAAGATGTACCATGGAAGTGTTGCAGCACGTGCTACCTCTTGAAATGTTTGTTGTTGTATACTGTCAAATTGGAGCCAATCCATAGCTGACCCTCTAGAAGATTCAGAGGCAGTTAATCACATGGGAGGAGATTGCCCAGCCTTCTCCTGTGGAGCAACTGGGGGATTTGAACTATGTGCCTTTGGGATTTTGGAGCAGCTTCTTACCATTAGGCCATCAGAGCTCCCTAGATGTATAGTGTAGACATTGATACCTGTATTATATATCTACATTTCAGTATATATTAAAAGATATATATCTTTATACTACATATCTATTTGATACAGAAATTATATTTCTATTCTCAGCTTTCTAAGAAAGCACCAAACAGTTCTTTCTTTTTTGTTCTCCACCTCCAACTCTTAGCACCTTCCATTATAATATTTGTGTTCTTGAGCTACCCTTTGACATCTTCTGCTCATTCTTTTATTTCAGCTTCTCTGCCTTTTGTTTTGTCTTTCTGACACTCTAGTGCAATTTTAAAAGATTGGATCTTAGAAATTGGAAGAAGCTTGTAATAGTGTAAAATTGTGTTGCATGTGCCCTCATCCCTCATGTAATTTATGAGGTATAAAAATAAAATCAAAATCAAGCGGATGCCCACTATATTGTATATTGTAAAAGTTTTCTTAACAACAGAAACTATTTTATGCCTTCCTTAACATGTATAACACATTTCACAAAATAAAAAGCAGCAGAACATCATACATGAATAACCATCTAAAGGAGTGACATAGGGGCTATAAGATAGATTTTTTTAAATTTTAATGAAAGTTTTTACAGAGACTTAGGGTTTCCAGTCATTCATTGTTGCACTTTTCTCGCTTCTCCTCTTCCCCTCAATTCACTCTTCTCCTTGAAAAGAAAAGGAAAAACTCTTTCATTGTTATGCAATCCCTCCCCCCAAGTCCACTCCACTATGCAGCCTTCTCTCTGGACTTCTGTAATGACAAGAATACCTATTCATATGTCCCTTTTAAACAGTCTCTCCCTCATCTGTTTCAATGAAATATACATCTTTCCTCCCCTCCTTTTCTGTCTTCCCTCAATCCTGATGTCAGTCCCATTTACAACAGTGGCCTTATGCAATATTTTTCCTTTTGTGACTGAGATATTTCACTCAGCATAATGTCCATCAGGGTCACCCATTTTGTATAATATTTCATGAGTTCCTTGTTTTTAAAAGCTGCATAGTATTCCATAGTGTGAATATACCAGAGCTTCTCTATCCATTCGTTTTTTTGATGGGCACTTGGGTTGTTTCCAACTCTTTGCTATTGTGAACAAAGCTGCAATAAACATGGGTGTGTGTATATATGCTTGGGTGGCGGTTATGGTTTCTTTAGGGTAAATTCCAAGTAGTGGAATTTCTGGGTCAAATGGTATTTCTATTTGTATCTTTTTGAGAAAGCACCATACAGCCTTCCATCAGTATGCACCATTTTACACTCCTACCAACAGTGAATAAGGGTTCCAGTTTCTCCACAACCTTGCCAGTATTTGTTGCTTGCTGTTCTGTTAAATTTTGCTATTCTTACTGGAAAGAGATGATATCTCGTAGTTGTTTTGATTTGCATCTCTATTAGAGCTAGGGATTTTGATCATTTCTTCATGTGTTTGTTTGCCTTCTGAATGTCTTCTTTGGTGAAGTGTCTGTTCATATCCTATGCCAATTTTTCCAATTGGGTTATTTACTTTTATCTTATTGTGGTGCAAGATATATTATAGGTGAATTGTTGTTATGAGCCGTCTAGTTCTTGCAACTCATAGTGACTTTGAAGCTGCCCTGTCCTGAGCCAGTTCCACTGATTCTGACACACCTACTCACATTGACCCAGTTACTGTATCAATCCATTTCATCTGGGGTCTTCCTCTCCTGCACAGTTCCTCCACCCCTCTGAGCATGATATCCTCTCCAAAGAATGTACATGAGATGGAGCTTCAGAATCCTAGCCTCCAAAGAAAAACTGGTTTCACCCTCTCCAAGACAGACCTATTTGTTTTCTTGGGAGGTCTATAGTATGTTCAAGACTCTTCTGCAGCACCACAACTCCTTAGTCATTGTCCAGCTCTCTGATGCATAGCAAGTAATTATGAAGACCATGACCTGGATTAGGTAAACTTTGGTCTCTAGACAGACATCATTGTTTTTCAGTACTCTGGAGAGGTCCTTGATATGAAACTTTCCCAATGAAATTCATCTTTTAATTTCCTAACTGCTCGTGCCAAGAGTGTTTATTGTGGAGCCGAGCAAGCTTTAATTGTTAACAACCTCAGTCTCTTCTCCATCTATCATGGTGCTGCCAGTTGGCCCAGTGGTGAGAATCCTTGTCTTCTTGATGTTAAACTTCAATCAAATGCAAAGCTAAAGGTAAACAACAGTGCCTTGGTGTTACCTTTGAGATTTTAGGAACACACGCCCTAGCACACTTGCAGACGCATAGACCACCTTGAGAAGGTACACAAGCGTTTGGTTGTCTCTGGGAACCAGAAGAACTGGATGGATGAGGACAAGGCTGAGGAGGAAACGTGCTACTCTTTTGTGCTTTATGAGTTTGATGCCACAGGCATGAGATTCCTAGTTAATAAGACACAGCCTATTTCCAAAAGAAAATGAGCCCTTGGGTGACCATCTGCACCACTGTATGCTCTTATCTCTTCCCAGAAGCAGCTGTGATAACTCTGGTGGTCCCACCTCTCATTCCACAATCCAGGAAGCAATAAAGCTGAGGTCATCTCAGCTCAACAATCAGGGCCTGGAGGGATACCCATTGCCTCCTTCACTGCAGGGGAAAAACCCCAACTCCTCAAACCCCTGCACCCCAACTGGGGCCCCAGTGAACAAGCTGGCCTTTCTGAAGGGTCAGCAGCTGAGACCCAGGCCATTCCAACCTCCTGTCCACACCTGATGCGCCAGCAGGCAATCTGATCTTCCCACAGCAGAAAGATTGACAGGAGCCCGCCTAACACCAGAAGAACAAAACATGTAAGAATCTCTCATTGCGAAATCTAGACTGGGCGACTGCCTCACCTTTCCCCATAGAATGACTGGGAGTGGTTTTACGGGGATATTTTCTTTTTCTTTCTTTTTTTTTACCATGAAGATTTCAAGTTTTATTTAAATTTCTATCCTGAAATTTAACCAAAAAGATTAATCTTTTTTTTCCCCTGCAAGGACAGGCTCACGAATATACCATATCAGCTTGCTGAGTTAGTAACTAGGGTTTTTTAAGAGTGTGTGTGTGTGTGTGTGTGTGTGTGTGTGTGTGTGTACTGTCAAGTCAGATCTGACTGGTACAAGAAGAGATTGTCCCTCCTTCTCCAGCAGAGCATCTGGTAGATTCAAACCACTCACCTCTGTGATTGCAGTGCAGCTTCTTGCCACTAGGCCACCAGAGACCACCTAAATGGGTTTTTTAAAATAAAATTTTCATTTCAATCGTGATTTTTTTTTATGACAGGTTACATTAAAGTTAGATTTTAATTCATTTGTTGATGCACATTTTACCCCTTTCCCTCTTTTCCCCCTCCCCCAGGTTACTTTTCAAAAAATACCCATTCATTGTTGAAATACTACCTCTCTCCCCCCTCCCCAGTCCTCTTTGCAATGGACATTATACTAACTGAATATGTCAGTCACAAAAGGATAAATACTGCATAACAACACTGTTATAAAACAGGCCTGACATGGAGGTTGGGGAAAATGAAGAAAAGAATGGATAAATAATGAATACTGCATTGGAACAGATGAAGGAAAAACTGTTTAAAAGGAATATATGATTAGGTATTATATGAAACTGAGGAGGGCCTGAAGCGCTTGCTGCAGAGGGTCAAGGACTGCAGCCTCCAATATGGATTGAGGCTCAATGTCAAGAAGACGAAGATTCTCATCACTGGACCAATTGGCAGCATCAGGATGGATGGTGAAGAGATTGGGATTGTTCACAGCTTCAGTTTGCTCAGCTCCACAGTCAACACTCTTGGCATCAGTAGCCAGGAAATGAAAAGGCGCATTGCCTTGGGAAAGTCTGCTGTTAGGGACCTCTCCAAAGTACTGAAGAGCAATGGTGTCTCTCTGGAGACTAAGGTGCATCTGCTACAGGCCATGGTCTTTGCTATCACTTGTTATGCATCAGAGAGTTGGACAATGACTAAGGAGGATAGAAGGAAAATTGATGCCTTTGAGCTCTGGTGCTGGAAAAGAGTATTGAGGGTAACATGGACTGCTAAGAAAACAAACAGATTCACCCTGGAGAGGGTTAAATCAGGCTGCTCCTTGGAGGCAAGTATTCTGAGGCTTCGTCTGACATACTTTGGACATGTTGTAAGGAGGGACTGGTCCTTGGAGAGGGACATCATGCTTGGTGGGGTGGAGGGACGGCACAAGAGGGGAAGACCCTCTATGAGGTGGATTGATTCAGTGACTGGGGTAATCAGGATGGGTATATTGGAGATGGTGCGATTGGCACAGGACAGAGCAGAGTTTAGGGCTGTTGTACATAGGGTCGCTATGAGTCACAAGTGACTCGACAGCACATAACAACAACAACAACATTATATGTACAAAAATAGCCCAGTATAAGAGGTACATTGCAGGCATTTTCTCTTCTTCAAAGAGAAAAACAAAAAGGAAAAAAAAATAACATTGCAAGGCCTCAGGATGCTGGCATTCTTACTGAAGTCCACAAAAATAGGAGTGAACCTATATCTAAATCCAAATCCAAAGAGAGTGCTTACTGAAATAGAAGATCTGCATAGGTTCAAGAGTCCTTTAGCCTACTAAGTAAAATGACCAGAATAGGAACAAAAATAATGTCTCTTTTCAAAATCCAGAAAATCACATCCCGTGAATTTTGTCACTGCCTCTTGTCTAATCACCAAGGTTGGCATGGAGGCTTCCTCTGCTGTTTCCAAACACTGAAGTGGGCACATAGACTGTCCTTGCTGCTTCTCATCTCGGAATTCAGCACATAAACCATCTCTGCTGCTTCTCCAATGACAGTGTCAGCCAATCAACCGCTGGTGTGTTACCTCCTTGTGGCTAGGAAGTGAGTGGAAGGCTTCTCCTTGTTGTAGGACCTGCAGCTTCCTCCTTTCCACCTTTTTCTCAGTCTCCTCCCTAAACTGCCAGTTCCTTTCAGAAATATTATCAATGAAATAAAAGTTTTCCTTAAAAAAAGTTCAAAGGGAAATGATCAACTAAAAAATACAATATTCTATTTTTTTTTCAAAAGGATGTATGTGTTCTTTGAAAATGCTTAGTAAATATGCTTATGTTTATACTTATTCTTGGTGAATAGCTTAGTGAAGTGAAGATAAAGGTGACGGGATGAGTGACTAGAGCGATGGTATATTTCCAATCTGAATTAGAGAGTAAAACAGAACCGCACATGATAGATTCCACTTCCCCACATGTTGTTGCTGTTGTCAGGTGCGGGAGCTGCAGCTTGACTCATAGCTTATCTGTCATCTTCCCAATGTCTGTTGTGGCCACGATGTCAATCCATCTTGTCAAGGGCCTGCCTCTCTTTGAAGGACTCTCTACTTTCCCCCCCTGTGATGTCCTTCTTCAAGGACTAATCTCCACCACATAGAATTCTTTCCATGGTTGGCGTAAACCTTGGCACTGCCATCCGAAGCGGTCCTCGAAAAATCGACAGAGCTTTCAGGAGGGGAAATTTTTTGATTGTCTAAGTACAACTTTTCTTAGGCACTTCTTTGATTCCAGGAAAAGTTTCTCCTGGGCTTTGGAGGAGACCATGCCCAGAGGCTCATCAGCACCACAGCTCTGGTCTCCTGTAATGTTCCTGTAACCTTGTCGTTATCAAGTGCTGTAGAGTCAAGTAAGACTCATAGTGATTCTATGAACAGTAGATCTCAATAGGACTCAGTGAGACAATTCTACTCGAGTATGCCTGACGGCGGAAGAGCAAATGCTGTAATAAATGCACAGCTCCCAGAGCACTGGGGGCACCAGGAGCAATCGCCTGGGGTCCGGGGAGATGCAGATTCTCATTCAAAAGCATCCACAAGCCCCACCCCCAGCAGTGCGCAGGCGTGGCTTGTCTCCAGCCGCTCAGGTTCCCTGGCAGAAGGTGGCAAGTTGCAGGTGGCAGCTGACGCCAAGGATGCTGCTGCGCTCCCGCTGGAACTATGCAGGCCGTGGTGTCCCCGGTGACCAAGGCCATCTTCGTGGCTCTCTTTCTCTTCGCCATCCTTCTCATCCTGTATGTGATCCTGTGGTACATCTGCCGTGATGTGGACAATGATTACATCTGAGGCAGGTAGAGTGCGCCCTCCTCTTCCAGGCCGCCTGACCCTAGGGACCCCACGTCCCTCCTTCAAACCCCTCGCTCCTTCCCTGAAGTTTGCGCCCCTTCCGAGGACCCTGCACCTCGCTCCCACATCCTACCATCTCCAACGTGAATTTGGTATTTCTTTTCGGAACTCTGAGCTTTTTGCCAGGACCAAGGGTCTCTCCAAGTTCCCGCCCCCTCCTGGGACCTGTTCCCTGCCTGCGCGAGGGACCTGGCTTCTCCTTCAGCCCCACCTCGGTCCCTGCTCCTATCTCCTCCTCAAGCCTGTCCCGGAACCCAGGTCTCCCCGCATCTGTCTCAGATTCTGCACCCTGTCCCTCCTCTTGCCTCTAGCAGGCTTCAATCTATGACGAGTCCCCAGGTGTTTTTTCTAGAAAACTGACCCTCCACTAGGAGACAGATTCCTGGACACCGCGCCACTTCCTGAGACCCCTTGCCAGGCTTCTGATCCAGTACTCCTTCCTGCATCCCTTCACCCATCCCCCCAAGACCCTGAGGCTCCTACTCAGACTCCAGCCCTGTTTCCAAGACCCTGTAGTCTCCTTCTGGACACTGCACCCAAGTCCAGTTTCCAAGCTTCTCGCCTGGAACCCAGGACTCTCTTCTGATCCCTAGTCCTTCCAGGGATCCCCAAAGTCTTCATAGGGCTTCCCGTCCCTCCCCAGGACTAGGTCCTCTCTCTTAGCCCAAGTCTTCCTGGGACCTCATTTTTTCCCAGACCTGAATCCCATCCTGACCACTTACCTGCTCTAGTCTGAAGGCCTTTCTCTGGTTCCTTACCCTTCTCCTGGGTCTTGGACCCCACTCTAAGCCCCACTCTAGTCTCCAAGGTCCCCTGTGACTGAAAGGCAGTGGGCCCTCCTGCAGCCCTGTCTCGTCACTCCTCCCATCCCCAGTCTCCACACTTACACCTGCTTAGTGCAAGGTAGGAGCAATGGTACTGTTTGGGGCCAGACCCCTTTATCTGAAAGTCCCCACACATGACTCTCCTCCTGCCATTGCTATGGTCCGGGTACTACAGGGAGGACCGAGAAGACATTCAGTTTATGTTTTGGGCAAATGAACCAGAAAGCAATGGCTTTCTTTCATTAAGACCCAATTTGTGTAGCAGCAAATATGAGTGATAAATAGTATTCATAAAGCTAGATGCTGAAACTCATTAAGCCATTTATTGAAAGGAACTATAAAATCATTTACTAAAAGGAATGACTTTGGAAAAACTCCATGACAAACACCTAGGTGAGTCTCCCTGTGTCCCCCCTCTCCTCCCCCCCCCAAAGCAGAAGCACAAAGGTGCTGTCTGCCTTGGCCCCCTGCCCAAGCGGGCCCTCCTCCTCTCTCAGCCTGCATGGACTGGCACGAGGAGGAGGTGTGCTCACTGCGACTGGCCTTGGCCAGAAACCCCAGGACTTTCTTCTCGTTGGTTTCCGTGAGTGCCCCACAGGAATTCATAGTGGACAGGATGGCTGTGGGGCATGCGTTTGACCTCCAGTACTCATTCTGCACCCAGTCTTGAGTGAAAAGTCTGCGGGGATCCCCGTAAATCCCCCACCCAGCGTGCAGCTCCACCGTGCCCAGCATCTCCCTCACTGCCACAGTGGCCTTCCACGAAGATGATGGAGGCTGTTCTTTGGTGTTGGCTAGTAACCTCCACTACCTGGCTTCTGGCGCCCTCTGCTGCAAGGCCTGGAGAGAAGCTGACTCCTTGGAGACTGGAGTCTACTAGGTGGCCCTGCAGGAGCTCCCTTCTGCTGGGATTCTGGTGTGGGGGAAGCCTAGAAGAGGAGGCAGAAAGGCCTTTGCCAACCCCCTCTTTAGGGAGTTCTGGTGGTGTGGTCTGTAGGGAGTTGCACTGCTACCCCAAAAGCCAAGGCTCTCTGGCATTGTGATTCTACCAGTTACTCTGGGGTAGAAAGATGGACAGTTTCCTCTTGTGTGGCTTATAGCCCCTGAAACCTCACCGGAGGGTCAGCTATGAGTCAGCACCCATTCAACAACAATGACTTTTTTACTTTGACCTCCTCCTCAGCACCTGAAACCCCCCCCCCACACACACACACACATGCCCTGTGGCTCGCATCTCTCTCTCTCTCTCACACACACACACACACACACACACACACAAGCTCTGGGGCTCGCATATCTCTCTCTCTCTCAC
>NW_006400306.1:121860-129335 GCF_000299155.1 Elephantulus edwardii
CACACACACACACACACACACACACACACACCCTGGGGCTCGCTTCGGTCCTGGAGTCCTCGCTCCGGCGGGCAGTGCTGACTCTGCTGACTGAGACATGGTGACTCTTGTCAGGCCAAAGGGAGGAGAGAGAAGGAGTGTGAGCTGCCTCAGCTGAGAAATTCAATCTCGACGACGCTGCCATAGGGCCTTCAGGAAGGACTCACAGATCCCCTGTTGTCCTGACACCCTGTTTTAAGAGCCTCAAGTGGGATGTGGCCCAGCTTCTCAAGGTGCAACTATGGTTTTCTAGGGTAACACTGGGGTATGTGGAGTCAAGGGGTGTGGAGCTACTGCTTTTCCTGGTGGGTAAGGACTTGGTCCATGTTTGGGGTCCTCACCTTGACACCAGGTAGAACAGGACTCTTCCCTCCAGTGACTTGGCATCACCCCCTCCAACCTAGACCCTCACCTCGCTGAGACCCCATGAGAGCAGCGAGGGGGCCTGGGATCCCCCAGTGCTGATATGGGAGATCCGGGGACTAGACTATTCTGGGATGGGGGCAGGGACCCTTACTTTGCCTTTCACCTTGCCAGAGCACGGACAACCTATGTTCCCTCTATACCTCACCTACCAGCAGCCCCAAGCACATTATAAGCCGGAATGGCATGCCACCTCCTGCCCCATGACTGGGGCCTTGTAGAGCTCAGAACAGATGCTTCTGTTGAGGTCGCTAGTACCTTCCCTACTCACCAAGGGCCCTCGCCCACCTTGACTCCTGGCAGTACCTGTGCTGACCAACTTCAACTCCACCTTCCAGAGATCTTGGAGGACAAAGTGACGGGGTCACCTCTCTGCAGACCAATGCTGGGGGGCTTGCAGGATTACCAGCAGGGCTAGATTCCTTTCTGGGCCCTCTGTGCTCTGTTATTCGCGGTCCTCTCGTGCTTTCTCTTGACTCTTGGCTAGGCATGGATCCCTCTCCTCTCTTAACGGAGGAGCACGTCAAGCTAAAGTTCTCTAACAATCCACGAGCAACAGGGCTGGGCTGGGGGCAGGACTAGACTGGGGAGCCCAGAAAAATCCTGCCAAGTCCCACACCGAGGTTTAATGTGGACCTGCTCCCTGCTCCCCTTACCCAGGGCTTGGAGTGCACCCTGGTGTACTCCTGATAACCAGCCTGCCCGGTGGAAGAAGCCCCACAACACCAGCCACCGGCTAGTCACCAGTGGGCACCAGTGCATTTTGTCTTGCCCTGTCTTGTGTCACTTTGCAGTCAGCGTGAATTCTTTCAGAACCAAGATTATTATTGCATGCCTTACAAATCTGCCTTCTGCCCCGTTTTAATCTTAAAGAGTCACATGTACAGTGATTGGAACAACCCCAGAAAGATCTGTCATTGGGGGCAGGTAGTCCCACATACCTACGCCACACAGTGGTTCCCCTAGGGCTGCAGTACGAAATTCCCACACCCTGGATAGCTTCAAAAGAGACCAGAATCCTGAGTCCATTGTGTCAGACAGGCCAGCTCAAGACTCCAGGGAAGGACCTTGCTTGGCTCTTCCAGCTTCTGGGTGCTCCAGGTGCCCCTGGCCTTGCTGATGCCGCTCCATGGGGGGGGCACCCCTTTGGCTGTGTCTTTTACAATCACGCCACCCATAGGGTCAGGGTCATGTTTCTACAGTTTGACCTTGTGTGACCTGCTGACATCTTCAAACACCTTATTTCCAAATACAGTCATAGTCAAAGGTACCGGAGCCCAGAGTGTCTAGATCTCCACAAAGTTCTTTGAAGAATATAACCCATACAGCTTGCTCTAGGATGTTAAAGAATGCTCCGTGCCTGGCAGGGAACTTGATGGAACAGATAGAGTGAGCACAGACAATGCCTTCAGTTACTAGACCCTTCGGAAGGAGATGTCATTGCTCCAGCAGAGGAGAGAGGTGGGAGGGGGAGAACTGCTGACCACATACGAGCTGGGCTGTCCTGCTCCGCCACCCATTTCACGAGCACTGCCTGGAGAGCTGCTCTCCAAGCAGTCCTTGACTTGCCAGCCACGCACACTACCATGACTTTTCTGCACATCTTATTGTTAGTGGCAGGTGCTATACGTAATGCTGTAGCCCAGAATAAGCTGATGTCCTCACTCTTGTTATTCACTGGAAGTGTGCAATGCAATGATTCACTGTTCCAAATCCTACCATATAGTAGCCACGAAACGAGAAGCCACAAAGATGAAAAGCAAAACCATAAAAGAAGTAATACATTTAAGTCAGAGCTGACTCATAACGGAGTCATCAGAATGGAACTCTTGAGCTGAGGCCTCAAAATGCAGAGATCACAGAAAGCACACAGAAGCGCAGGTAGGCAGACTGCTGGTGGCTGGGGCTGGAGAGGAAAATCCATTTAGTCTGGGACAGAGACCACGCCAAGGCCCTCTGGCCACATTTCAAATGTGTGGGGTAGCCTCAGAGCTGGCACCTCATGTTGCTGGGTTCTACCATGGGCGAGGCTGGACTGTGCTCTGCTCCAGACTGGAGCCCAGCCGGAGAGGAGGCTGCTCTGAATTCTCTGTGGCAAATTTCCTGAGGACACCTGGGAGATCTTGAGGTTGGTGGCTGGAACCCAGGGTTCAGTCAGGTGAGCAAAGACCTGTGGCCACCATTCAGTGAGGGCTACGGCCTGAAAGCTGGAGAGATCCCAGGCTGGAGGAAAGGCTGGGCCCATCCATACGGCACAGGGGTGCAGGAGTTAAGGCATTAACTTTTTGAGTGACCCACCTACCTCCACTTCTGGCTTCGGTGACTTGGCGTGTACCATTCCCTCTACCTGGAATGGCCTGTTCTCCTTCCCATCCTGGATGCTGACTGGTTCTTTCCCAGCCACCCCCAAAGCTGGCCTTGCATTTGCACAACAGTATATTTCTTGTACCCCCACCCCCAGGGCCTGGCAGAAGCCAAACCTGAGCAACTAGGACAAGAGTATAGGTTACAGGCAGTCCCAGCTTGAAAGGATCCAGTGGATGGGAGAAGGAAGTGGCATCTGATTAGCCAGCACAGCGTGGAAGGTGACAGGAAGCTCGTGTGGAAGACGTGAAAACTATGAGAGGAGATTCAGTAAAGGCAGGAAGACGAGGAAGAGAAAGTGATCTCGGGCAGGCGTCCTGGGGGGGGGGGGGAACCTACCCACATATGCCTAGCCAGGGTCTTCACTCTGTGTCAGCCTCACTCATGGGTCTGTTCCCTTAGAGATTATGTCCACGGTAGGATACAGAGCAAGGGGTAAAAGGTCACGGCAGGTTATACCTGACAGTTCACAGGGAACCACCTTAGGGCTGGATACTGGCCTCCACCCAGACAATGGGTTGGGGAGCTGGCCTAAAGAGTCCAGAACAAGGTCCCAGAGATCAGCAGCTGACAAAATTGCTGTTGGTTACTCATCCTTAAAACCAGCTTATTTAATAATATCTTTCCCCCAGTGAGTGTTCAGAAGCCTAATTACCACTTGTGAAGTGTTTTCAAGTTCTCAGAAGAAAGGTGATACATCATGGCAACACATGACTATCACAATTGCACAATTTCCTTCCTCCTCCCGCCCCCCCCCCAAGTCCAGTTTGCTCTGCACCTCTTATTCTGGACTATTGTCATGCAAATAATACCTAATCATATATTCCTTTTTAAATAGTTCTTTCCCTCAACTATTTCAATGCAGTATTCATTATTTATCCCCTCTTTTCTTAGTTTCCCCAACCCCCATATCAATACTGTTTTATAACAGTGGCATTATGCAATATTTGTCCTTTTGTGACTGAGATATGTCACTTAGCATAACGGCCTCCAGGGTTTTGTGAAATATTTTATGAGATCTTTGTTTTTCAATGCTGCATAGTATTTCACTGTGTGAATACACTACAGCTTCTCTATCCATTCATTTGTTGATGGACACCTGGGTAGCATCCATCTCTTTGCCATTCTGAACACTGCAGCAATAAACATGGGTGTGTGTCTTACAGCCATTCTTATGCTGGAGCCCTTGCTGTGTCAATATACCTAGGAGGGTCTTCTCCACTTTTGCTGACCCTCTACTTTTCCAAATATGATACACTTCTCCAGAATCGAGCCTGTCCAAAGTGTGTGAGACAACATATCACCACCCTCAAGGCGAAGAAGCACTCTGACTCTACTTCCTCTGGCACGTTCTTCATATAGTTCAACCTCTCAGATTATTTGCTCAGTACACAGAATAGGTATGGTGAAATGTTACAACTCTGAAGCACACGTTTCCTGATTTCAAACCATGCAGTGTCCCCTTATACTCTTCTAAGGATTGCTTCTTGGTCTATGCCTAGGTTCCACATGAGCCCATTATGTGTTCTGGAATTCCAGTTCTCCTCAATGTTAAATGTAATTTATTGGGATCCACATGTCAAATGTCTTTACATAGTCAACAAAACACAAGTAAACATCTTTCTGGAAATATCTGCTTTCAGCCAAGATCCAGCTGATGTCAGCAATGATATCCTTCATTCCACACCCTCTTTTGAATCCAGCTTAAACTTCTAGCTGTTCTCTATTGGTATATGCCTGCAGCTGGTTTTAAATTCTCTTCAGTATGGTCAAAGACTACAGCCTTCAACATGAAGCTATTTCAACACGAAGAAGACACACATCTTCATCACTGGGCTAATATGCATTATCATGATAGGGGGAGGAAAGATTGAAATTGTCAATGATTTCCTCTTATGTGAATCCACAATCAACACCTTTGGCACCAGCAGTCAGGAGATTAGGAAACGTATTAGACTGGGCAAATCTGCTGTCAGGGACCTTTCCAAAGTGCTGAGAAGCAATGAATGGTGTTAGTTTTAAGACCAAGACATACCTGATTCAGGCCATGATCTTTTCCATCACCTGCTAAGCATCTGAGAGCTGGGAAATGTGTAAAGATGACAGGAAATGAATGGATGCCTTTGAGCTCTGGTGTTGGAAAAGAATACTAAATAAAAGGCCAAAGGAACTCACACAGTGCACCTTGGAGGCAAAGATGATGCACCTTCGTTTTACATTGGACATGTTACAAGAAGAGGCTATTCCTTGGAGAGGGATATCATGCTTGACAAGATGGAAGGACGGCTAAGGAGACCCACAACCAGGTGGTTTGACACAGTGACTGCAGCAATGGGATTCAGTGTGTCAGAGACTGTGAGGCTGGCACAGGATAGGGCAGGGTTCAGTTTAGTTGTACACAGGGTCGCTCTGAGTCATACTCAACTCGATGGCACCTCGACAAGATATGTAGACAGCTAGGTAGCCTGAGGCTTAGAGAAGACTGGGGACATGGACTTTGGAGTCCCTGACAGGTGTGACAGGTATGACAGGTGATGCCCAGGAAGAGACAGCCAAATGCAAATTTTCACTCGCGTGCCATTCCCATAGGCCGACGCTCAGCCGTCATCGGAGGAAACCTCCAGAAGCCGAGCCGGGCGCTGATGGCATCCACGAAGGCTTGGTGCAGGAACAGGTGAGCCGCGCTGACCCAGGGACCCGCGCGCACCCGGGCGACCAGGCGAGGCTTCCCAGCCGGTGGGCGGGACACCGGAGGGCGGGGTCAGCGCATGCGTACCACCCTACGGAAGCCGGGCCGGCGGGGCGTGGCCAGGCAACGGCTCAGGTTACCGGGGCGGTGGCGACCGGGACACGGCAGCGCTGGCACCATGAACCCGCTGTAGGGAGTGGGCTGCGCGGCGAGGGCGGGACGGGGCGCCGGCGCCGCGGTGAAGTTCTCCGCCATGAACCTGAGGGGCCTCTTCCAGGACTTCAACCCGAGGTGAGGCTCAGGAGGCGCGGCGGGCGGGATGCCACGGCGGCGGCGGGCGGCCCGGGAAGCCAGGCGGCCTCGCTCGCTCCTCCGCGCTGCCGAGCGGAACTCGGGCGGCCGCCCGGCCCGTGGGCGCCCTGCCCGCTCTGCTCGCCTTCCCTCTGGCGTCTGACGACTTCCACCTCCCGGTCCCCCTTCTCCCCGGCTGCCCTAGGCTCTCGCGCCCGGCCGGGGCGCCTGCTCGCACCCCAGCTGTTTCCACTGCTGCCTCACAGCCCTGCAGGGTTTCCTTGAATTGATGTCGAGCCCTCACTTTTTTGCTTCTTTGTTAAAATGACAGCTGAAACGTTGTTGCACCTTTGGAATTGGTGTCACAATGTGTTAAGACCTTACATAATGCCTTTGCGTGTGAACCTGCTGGTTTTCCGTACGCATGTTCGCATCCTTGCTTCCTTGGAGTTTATCTATTTAAAGACAGTAGAGATTGCTGTCCTTGCTTCCCCAGGTAGGGACTCCCCACTGGGTGGTGAGGAACCCAGCGGCTGCCCTTGCATTTGGCGTGCTGTCCTGTGACTTGCTGCCCCTCTCCCAGACTGTGAGCTCCCAAAAGCAGAGTTCTTGTTACTGTCCCCGGCACCTCGTGCCCTGACAGCCACAGAGTAGGCAGCCCTTGTGGACAAGCATCATGTCCAGTTACCTCCTGTCCTGGTTTGTGTGCTAAGTCAAATACTGTTAAGCTAAACTGAGCCAGACGGCCTGGGGTCCAGACCTAGCCATATGGAACTGGACGGTTCTCTTCCCTTCATAAAAATAGAGTTCACTATTCTCTATATACCTAGGAAGGGAAGGAAACATCTGCTTCCTTTGTATGCTAGTGGGAAGCCTTGCACTCAGTAAACATTTGGCAAGAACTCTCAGTACTAAAGAGCAATGATGTCAGTCTGGAGACTAAGGTGAGCTTGATCAACCTTAGTCTTCACATTTACTTGCTATGCATTTGAAACTTGGACAGTGACTAAGATAGAAAAAAGAATCGATGCCTTTAAATTGTGACGTTGGAGAAGAGTATGGAATATCCCATGGACTGCCAAAAAAAACAAACGAATCTTAGAAAAAGGGCAACCACGGTGCTCTTTAGAGAGGCAAGAATAGTGAAACTATCTCACATATTTTGAGCATGCTGTTAGGGGAGGGCAGTCCTTGAAAAAGAAGTAATGCTTGTAAACGTGGAGATGAATGAACATGGTGACTGCAGCAGTATACTCAAGTATGTTACACCCCCACAGCCATTGCCACCACAGGTGTACTTACTCCTTTGTGAGCTCAGCTATGTTAGAGATGAGGAGGATGGCACGGGATAAGGCAAGATTCAGAGCCGATGTTCCCAGGGTCACTATGAGTCCTAGCTCATTTGATGGCTCATAACATGAAGCAGCACCTTTTATGTGCAAGACCCGATACTGTATGCTTCACCTTGAAGATGGAAAAGAGGATGTAGATAGGCCATGTGGAAGCTGTGCTGTCAGCACAGAGGTACAAGGTTCAAATCTTCGTGGGAGAAAGATGGATAGTCTCCTCCCATGTGATTTGTTGTTGTTGTTATGTGCCGTCAAGTCGCTTGCCACTCATAGCGACCCTATGTACAACAGCCCAAACTCTGCTCTGTCCTGTGCCAATC